>NC_024804.2:7500236-7766915 GCF_000309985.2 Brassica rapa
ATCTATAGGAATTATAATCTCCAACACCTGAATAGTGGCCCTGCATCTAATATCATTTCCAAACTAAGTTACATTTATCATTTACTCGTTGTTACTATTGCTATTTTATTTAAAACATTACAAACCTTTAGAATTAATAAACACTAGATTTAATTGTTCCCTAGCTCCTTGTGGATTCGATCCCTAAGTACTACATCTGAACCTCTTTTGATGAGAGTAACACTCCTTAGGGTAATTTGAGTGGTATCAAATTTGGCGCCGTTGCCGGGGAGCTTTGATCGCCATTAGATTTAGTTTTATTAGTTCTTATTCTTTTCTTTACCCCCTTTTCTAATAATCTTTCTTTTTCTTGTCTTTTCAGGTGCATGCCCAGCGGTACCAGAAGCAAAAAGGAGAAAGACTTGCTGTTCTCAGACGATCCTGCTCATTTGGAACGCACCATCCGTAGAGGTCAACGTTCCACATCGCTCGACGCAACCACTTCGTCGTCGATCGATACGCACAACCAACCGTCGACCGACACCAGACCATCATCGTCGATCGATCCCATCGTTCGACAACGATCGATACTACACCGCGTACATCGATCGTAACGTGTCGTAAAAAATGGTCAGAAAATAGATGCTCAGGGAACTGTAATCCCTGATGCTGATGCTACAGGAGCTGCTCAACCTGTAGATGAGGACGCTCGATCGAAACCACTGGCCGACTACAATCGCCCAGATGAGTACTATTCCAACAGATCAGCGATTCGACTTCCGGAGATCCAGAAGCAGAATTTCGAGATGAAGCCTCAATACTACACTCTCGTGTCGCAGATACCCTACTCTGGGTTACCGCACGAGCATCCTATGGACCATTTGGAACGGTTTGAGGATCTAATCGCTGCCATTCGGATGGAAGGAGTCCCCGAAGATTACCTGC
The DNA here is from genome assembly GCF_000309985.2 of Brassica rapa. Classification (NCBI taxonomy): domain Eukaryota; kingdom Viridiplantae; phylum Streptophyta; class Magnoliopsida; order Brassicales; family Brassicaceae; genus Brassica; species Brassica rapa. Next base: position 7,501,161 of record NC_024804.2, read on the forward strand.
TGTGTAAGCTCTTCAGATACACGCTGAATGGAGAAGCGATGCACTGGCTTAGGCAGCAACCCACAGAATCTTTAACATCCTGGAGCGACATCAAGAATCCTTTCTTACGAAACTTATTCGATGAGGCACGCGCTGAAGAACTTCGGAACAAAATTTCCACATTCTCGCAGAAGGCTGGAGAGTCCTTCAAAGATGCGTGGATTAGATTTAGGTTTTTCCAGCGAGACTGTCCACACCACGGATTTAATGAAGTGCAGCTGCTAAGCACTTTCTTCCGAGGTCTCGCCTTACAGTATCAAATGGCTCTTGATACGGCGAGTGAAGGAAACTTCACTACTCGGAATCCGTTGGAAGCTGTGAGACTTATCGAAAACCTTGCTAACAGCAGCAGCACCAAAAACACTGACTCTGAACGGAAGAAGTCTGTAGCCTCTATCGGGAAGGAACAGATGGACGAAGTAAGAGCTAAGTTAGATGTGGTGCACGAACTTCTTAGGAAGCAAGTCTGTTCAGCTGAAGGAGAAGTAGCAGATACGAAGGAGAAGAAGATGTGAACTACATCGGAGGTACCGGATTCCAAAATTTGGAAACCAGGGCGGAAACAGAAACTTCTTTGGAAATGGCCAAAGAAGTAACCAAAGTTCACAATTTCAAAAACCCTTCAACAACAGCAAGAGCTACTCGAACTCTTACTATCAAAATCCACCACCCCAAACTCAGGAAAGCAAGATCGAAGAAATGCTTGATCGAGTACTGTTGGGACAACAACAAATCACCGTGGATTTCAACGGTAAGATAGACTCTGCCTACAACAATCTGAACACCAAAATCGAGACCTTAGGGACTCAGGTGAGAAAACTTGAAACCCAAGTAATTCAGACGGGCGAGACTATTAAGAGGCAAGAAGCTTTTGCTAGAGAAGCAGGAGCCGACAAAGGGAAACACCACGTAAATGCCATCATAGATGATGAATTCTGGCAAGTGGTGAGAAATGAAAACCTTGAGGAAGGAGATTTCGAAATCGAAAGCTCCATGAGTCTCGGCGGATCCCAATGGTGTCGACCGATGTCGATGAACTCGCATCGATCGACAGACCATGATGAAGATCGATGGACGGATTACTCCAGTCATCGATCGACGTCGTCTGCCAATTCGACTGAATGCAATGCGGTTCGAATTCTAACTCATGAAGAATTCGCAGCTAAGCATCCTCACCCACCCTCCCCTTTCTATGAAAAAATCGATCGATCGGTTAACCAACCATCGATCGACAGAGTGAGTCCGACGTCGATCGTCACAACACACCTCCCATCGATCGACAGGAACCTCTGACATACCGAGTGCGGTTACCCTCAATCGATAATGATTACATCAATGCACTCAGACCACCATCTAAACCATTAGCAAACCCACCCGAACCAACACCCAACCCTTTAAATAGTTCAACAGAACCTGTTCAAGAAGAACAAGAATCTGAAGGGAGAAGGTTAAGGAAAAGGAAGGAGAAGATTCCTAAAACCCTTAAGAGGGAAGCTAATGATAAGGATATGGATGGTTTCACTAAACGAGTCCTCAGAATCCCAATCGACAAACCTTTTGATGAAGCTTACTTCACACACCGGTTGTGGATGTTCTTCAGAGAAACAAAGGTAACTGAGGAGGACATTAGGAGAATGTTTCATCAAGTCAGAGGAAAGATGAAACACATGATCACATTGACGAAGAAGAGTGATCTTGGGAAGTTTGCAATACCATGCATAGTCAAGGGTGTTGAATTTCCCCATTCAATGTGTGACACAGGAGCATCGGTTAGTATCCTCCCTAGAATCATGGCGGACCAGCTTGGTTTGACCATCGAACCCTCAACAGAATCCTTCACCTTCGTGGATCTTTCAGAGAAACGATCCGGAGGCATCATAAGAGATCTGGAGGTACTGATTGGTAATGCCCTTGTCCCTGTAGATTTTCATGTCTTAGACATCGAGCTTAACTGAAACTCTTCACTTCTGCTTGGAAGATCCTTCCTAGCTACAGTAGGAGCTGTATGTGACATGAACAAAAACAAATTGTGTCTAACGCTCATAGACCCAAACATCTACTACGATCCCATCCGACCTAAGAGAAAGGTAATTAATTCTGTAGATTATGGGAAAGAACTTGGCTTCATTGGCGCATGCCATTGTGGAGCAGAGTATGAATCGGAGTACGAAACAGAGTACTTGGAATCGATCGACACCCCAACCTTTCCATCGATCGATTCCAATGTGTCAATGGTGACCGATGACCACAACAACACATCACTCGACGTAATGCAACCACTTGACCATTTTGCTTCACCTAATCATTGCTACCAACATTTTGCCATCCAACCTCCAACCAGGAGAGGACATGATGATTATTCCATAGGCAGTTGGGAAGACAGTGGTTTCCATGAAAGTTTTGCAGTTGACACTGTAATTACTTCACCTTATGAGGAACATACCGAGGAATACGATGAGGATTACTGGAAAGAACGTGCAATAGAAATATCTTTGCAGGATGAAAGACTTGAAATACACAACTTCACCAACACGTTTCCAACATCGTTCGACGCTGTGCACTCCACATCGGTCGATACCCACCCTCGTCCAGCAAAACACCCGCTTACATCGATCGACACACTAAAAGGAACATCGATCGATATTCGCGCCGCAGCGAAAATTCAGGAGCAGGAGAATATTCCCTCCCTAACTAGGTTTACAGATACCTATATATATCGTTTTGCACCTCCGAAACCACCTACACACATCAGAGCAAACACACAAGCAAATAAGATGAACACTCTTCCTTCTACATCAACAGAAAAATCCATGAAGAGCAATCATCTCAAGAACACAAGTTCTGCAGAAATTACTCTACCATCGATCGATGTAACTGTATCTACATCGATCGATACTACTCTAAACCCTAATCTCTCTATTTATAAAAAGAATAATTATGTAAACATTGATTACGGTTTTCTAAAACCTGATGAATTTGGCATTTTCAGAGATCCAGATGGCAACGCACGTGCAATGGATGGAAGGATTTTACAAGTGTCCAGAGAGGACATAGCAGACATTCTTCAAGTAGCCAATGGACCCGACAACCTTTTCTCACAGCAACGTGGCACTCCAGACGTCATTCTAACAGATCCCAACAACCACGCAGGAGTCACCACAACAGAGACCAACCCAGATCTATCACGCCAACCAAAAGGGCAAGCATCGATCGACGGTTTCATGGAGACACCGATCGACAGGGTAACACCAACGTCGATCGATATGGATACTCCGACGTCGATCGACAGACGCTATGAATGTGGGAGCCGCGCTTTCGACATGTATGGAGCCAGAAAGTTCGCTTGGGAACAAAGGGACGAATATGGAGTCTACAGAGATGAGCGTGGACACGCACGAAGCGCAGCTGGTGAGATGATACCTGTCACAAAGGACAACATCAGGAAAATACTGGAAAGAGCATCTCTTTTTGAAGAGAGCCACATCTGTCTTCCAGAACATGCCACTTCCTTCACACTCACAAGACTGGCACCAGAACTCTACACCAAAGAAGAAATCGATGAAATGGTGTTTGGTATTTGTGGAGCTCAGGAGAAACTGGGAGAGGAGCTCAAAACACTGGTAGATGAAACACATCAGCCTTTGGATAGAGGCTACAATGAGCTTTTCAGATGTATGGCAGAAATGAGGACAGAAATTGATAGTTTACGTCAGCAACTTGAGAAGGAAGCTACGACCTCAGCATCGATCGACGCACCATGTGCAAAATTGATCGACGTCAGTCTTCCTACAGCTCAGACCCTTGCAGAACCGCGATGCTCAACACAACACAGGGATGAATGGGAAGTCTCATACATCGACACAAGGATAAACGACGTTTACTGCCCTCTCAACAACAACGTGGACTGGCTAAGCACCAAAATCGAGCTACTACAGCAAGACCTGGACACCATTCGCAAGAAGGACCAACATCCAGCCACATCGATCGACATGTGCACCTTCACATCGCTCGACGCCAAAGTCTCAGCAATGAATGAGAGGCTGAGGACTTACGAGGATATGCATGACCGTTTTATATCACCAGTCATGATAGATTTAAACAAATTGTCTAGTCAATTACTTGATGCCCAAAAGGATATTGAGAACATTACTAATCAAAGTTTTTTGCAGGAAAAATCAACATCGATCGACAGGCTAAGAGGACCCTGGATCGATGGCAGGAAACCTGTGGAGTTGATTCCTTACACAGCAGCAGAAGTTGACAAGATCACATCCAAGATCTACACTGCTCTAGACAACATGGAGGAACGACTTGACAAACGCTGCGATGACATCTACTTTCCATTCGACAACAAAATCAGTGGACTAGAAAACCACGCAGAATGGCTACAGAAAGAAGTCAAAGCCATTCAGAGGCAACTCGCATCAACATCAAATATCAGCATCGATCGACAGGACAAAGGCAAAATCAATCGACGGCAACTCACTGAGATCGACCAACGAACACATAATCGCATCGATCGACGCCGAGTCTACAACAATCGGCGAGCAGCTGATACACAAGACAGTGGAGTCAATGCAAAAGGAACTGACAGATCTTTCAGCATACGCCTATGACAACATAGGCTGGCACCAGGTCAGCATTGACAACATTCAAGAAAGGCTACAGAACATTTCCAATGTACTTGGGAAGATGGATGACAAATGGACAAGAAATGATGAGGCCACAAGAAGTTTCATTGCATCTTGGTCTAGAATGCGCAAAGATGACGTGGATGCTTGCTTTCCAACAAGCAGCTGCCTCTCCACCCAATAGCCAATCACTACCACAGTCAAGCTAAATGACTATAACCAAGAGCTGAGTGGGAGGCAACCCACTATTAGGTATTTTACTTTGGTTTTATTAGCTAGCATTTAATCTCTTTCGTTTTATTTCTTTCAGATTTAGGAGACCCAAGTAGGAAGACCTGAATATCGACCGACGACAAGACGTCGACATCGTTCGACATAGGCAACCACACGACGATCGATGTAACACTTACTCATCGATCGATATCTAACCCGGTCAGATGTATCTTACCTACTTGTTACATTTCGTACAACATACACTTTTCATCATAACTCCGGCTGAGTTACACTGGGACAGTGTAATTTAAGTCTGGGGAGATTTACTGATATAATTTATTTTATTCTTACGTAAAAAGGAATTTCAAATAAATTATGCTTAGCTATCGAAAATAGGGACTATAATCTTATATTGTTTTAAACATGAATATCTAACCAATCTTTAGCACCATTTTAGATTTACTGATTGCAGATAGCACTAAAGATGCTAAAGCAGATCAACCTATCAACTACACACTTGCCTTGAACCGTATGAAGTAACCAAAGCAGATTTCCAACACTAAACCTGACATAACCGCTTGTCTTGGGGCTTGGTATACATGGGATCGGATTCTTCAGATAGGTCTGGAAGGTAACGCCTGGTTTAGATTATTTATCACATTTTCTCTCTCTAGATTTCGACCCTAGATTAGTTATATAAAAAATATATATATATATATAAATAATAATAATAAATAAATAAAAATATATAAGAAAGATCTATTGTTTAATTAGGATGAGTCTGAACAGGACTTGGTGGCTAAAACCATTAAGGCTTGATTCATAAAGACTCAAATAAAAGAGTTCGAAACGGGACTTGGAAGCGGTAATCTTCAAGGCTCGCTTTCGCAAAGAACTCTTGGATATAGGTCAAAAAGAAGTGAACAGAACTTGGTGGCAACCACCATTAAGTTTTGATTCATGGAAGCATGTCCAATCTTGGTCACTGATCCTGCAATGGAAGCAGACTTTGACTCAAGAGAGAAATTTAGAGAGAGATAAACTAGGAACTAACTTTTACCTGCAGCTCCAGATACCTGTCTAAAATCCTTGCATCATGTGATCGATACTCCCAAGGTAAAGCATTCACTTTATATTTATGCTAAGAAATGAAATCAGTAGAGGGGATGTCAGACGTGAATTGATGAGTTCTGTTATGTTAGAAATGGTTGCTAAGCTAGGATATTGCATAGTGTGCTTTTGTGATTAGGACTGTTTAAATGTGGTTGCAAAATTGTTGAGGAAAGATTTCTATGTTCTTAAAATCTTAAGTTCCCAAATATTTTCAAACCTCTTTCAGAGAGACTGCCTGTATGTTTTGCTTGAGGACAAGCAAAAGGGTAAGTCTGGGGGAGTTGATATACCTTGGATTTGACCCATTTTTATCCATGGTATATTATTATTTTACTATATATATATCTATGTTTTCTACTCTTCTAGGTATGTTTTCAGGTTCAGGTGCATTTTGGAGTAAAGCTATGACTTTGGAGCATTTTGGAGCATAAATAACATTTCACCCGAGCTGGCCACTTAGAGGTCGACGAGAGGAAGAATAATCGATCGATGCGCATCAGTGCTGACGATCGATATCAGGAAATGCCTTGACAGATGAAGATTAATATCGATCGATGTACACATGTACCGTCGATCGATGTCGAGACACCAGACGCGACATTTTGGATTCAGCAGACTTAAAAACCAAGGCCAAGCCAAATTACCAAAATGCCCTGACGAGTTCTTAACCTAGTAGAATATATACTGCATAAGTGTTTGACGGCAGAGAGAGCTTTTACTTTTCTAGACCTAGTTTTGTTAGAAGTTTCATTTGGGAGAGAAGATCACTTGTGATTGGAACTCCTTGTTTCTATTTCTTATCATCTATTCTATGAGTTTCTATTTACCCATTGATATGAATTGCTTTGCTATGTCTGAGTAGTTCAACTATTAGATCCAGGGTTCAGATAGGTTTGTGGGATTAGCCCCAAACTATAGATCTGCCTTGTCGTGATATTCCTGATAGATTTGTATTCATTGCTTGTTTTAGCCTAGCTAACTAGAACATGATCATAGGATTGCATATTCAAGCACCCTTGTTATCCCATCCTGACATCTATCTATCATACTAGGATTGCTAGAGAGGGCTAACCGCCAATTTAGGATCTTAGTAGAGCATTTTCATACTCGCGCATAGGCCTGGCTAGAACCTGTCGATCGATGTTGGCAAAAGTGTATCGGTCGACGTCTTAATAGACTATCGATCGACACTCTCTTGTGTCTGCATCTAACCGGTGAGACACAAGATCTAGTCTGTTAACCAGTGGTACATGCGACAGCTGATCACTGAGTTAAGCGAATGAGCTCTAATATATCATGCATGCAACAGTTAGGCATCTATAGGAATTATAATCTCCAACACCTGAATAGTGGCCCTGCATCTAATATCATTTCCAACCTAAGTTACATTTATCATTTACTCGTTAGTTACTATTACTATTTTATTTAAAACATTACAACCTTTAGAATTAATAAACACTAGATTTAATTGTTCCCTAGCTCCTTGTGGATTCGATCCCTAAGTACTACATCTGAACCTCTATTGATGAGAGTAATACTCCTTAGGGTAATTTGAGTGGTATCATGCAACTAAGGAGATAGAACAGCTTGTACCAGAACTTAAGGAAGTCAAAGAATGCGACTCGGTGGATGCTACAGAAGGGATGCAATCCAGTGGATACAATTCTATGGATGCAACCCCGTGGATGCCATTCTGACGATTTACACATACCACTTGGTCCGATGACTCGTTCTAAACAAGCAAGGTTTCAGCAAGCTCTTCACCAACTCCTACACACTATCCAAGGCAGTCTAGAGTGTCCTGATCCAACCACACTGGTTGTGATTCAAGCCGCCTAGGTCATTCATCAAGAGAGGTGTTGTGACCTGCAATCTTTTCCTTGGTTTGCTTTTGTCCCACTAGGTTTTCCAAACAAGGTTTTTAATGAGGCTTGGACACAACACTACACATGAGACTCTTGATGAAACCATGCCCATTTCTTGTCCCATTTTTGTCCATGAAGAATTATCCATAAGTCTATCTTAAATTTGAACTTTAGTCCTTATTTTCATTAATTATGTTGTGTTTCCAAGAAGTTGTGCATGTACAGTCTTCTTCTCTATATATTATGGACGAAATTCCTCAATAAAATCATCAAACTCTTTTCTAATAAAAATTATCTCTGAATCTTGTTTGATCAAAGCTTGTCTAGTGTATTTCGGATTCATCCTTACATAGGAAGCAAAATCCGATAGTCTGAGAGCCAATTCCGCAACTCTTAGAAGTATCATCTCAATCCACTGCTTATTTCATCATCACAATCGTTGGAGAACATTCAGGGACGTGATCAATCTATCCAGGATCACTTCAGAGTTGAAGTATGTGATCTTCGTGGAAAACACACAAACTTATGAACACTGAGAAAGTCACCAAGTATGTAGAGACGACCACAGAGTCAACAGCATATCAGCATCCTCCTGATTTTCTTTTGAGATTTCGACGAAACACACCATCATCGCAAGAAAGAAGCTGTCATTTTCAGACAAGGGATATTTTTTGTTAAGAAGAAATAGTTTACTTAACCACGTTGTGGTGGCCTAGTGGTTTCCACTAAAGGAGGAGTTGCCATGTTGGTCAATGCCAGGGATCTAGTCCCCTCTAGTGCGAAATTATTAGCTCTACTCTGGCCACGCGGATATGGGCTCATGCTTACGGCCCATTTGAATACCCGGGAGAGAATCCATCCATGGGTTGCACCTCCCACCCGGAGGTTAGGTATGTGTCTTTAATAGACCCGAATTTAACCTTTTTTTCAAAAAAGAAATAGTTTACTTTGCAACTAAGCAGCTTCTGTCTTTTCTTTGCTTTTGTTTTCAATAGGTTCAGGCGTTCGGGTCAAGTTCAGGTCGGTTTGAGTCCGTATCCTTCGGGTTCTACACATTTGGAGCCAATTAGGTACTTGAAAAAACTTTGGTTTGGGTTTGGGGCGGTTCCTTTTGGGTCGGTTTCTTTTGGGTCCGAGTCGGTTTAAATCTATAATTAAAATACATGTAAAATATGTGTAATTTTTTGGTCCGTAGAGGGTTCGAGTCATGTTCGAGTATTTAGAATTTTAAATATCCGAATATCCAAATTCCGTCAAAAAATTTCCCGAATCCGTCATATGTATTTTAAATTTTATAAAATAAACAAAAATAAACTATTAATAATTGAAATTAAACATTTTTAAATTATAAATTTGACATTTAAAGTTTCATATTACTTGAAAATGTTACAAAATAATAATGAATTTTTTAATAAAAAGACATTTCAACTAAATTATAAACTAGAATATAAATTATAAAACCAAAACAAAATAAAAGTGTTGGATATTCATATTTTTAGGTTGGGTCTATTCAAGTCAGTTCTTATCGGGTTGGATCTATTCGAGTCGGTTCTTTTTGGGTCTAGGTCTCTCTGGTTCGGTTCTTTTTGGTTGTGGTTTGGTTCAGGTTCTTTTTGGTATAAGAATTTTGGACCTAACTAGGTAATTATAAATTTTTGGTTTGATTTCGAATCAGGTATTTTTGGGTCGTCTCCGGTTCAGTTTTTATGGGCGGATAAAGTGCCCATGCCTAATTTTCAATAATCATTGGAAACTTAGTCCCTTTTATTAATACTTTCGAAACCGTTCATGATACAGTAAATTAAGAATACGTCTGCTCAAAAAAACTCTAAATCAAAAACACTAAACACTAAATCTTAAAAACACTATTAGGGTTAGGGTTTAGGGGTTAGTGTTCTGCTGAGGACGGTTAAAATATGTTTAGAAAATAATTCTTTTTTTTTGGAAATACTACTATTTGTTATTTATTTTTTACCTTTTTATTTTAAAAACATAATATAACATGACAATATTTTGTGTTATTTAAAAAAAAAAAATCGAATATGAAATAACAAAAATCTTATTGGTTGGTGAACCCAAGAATAACTCGTATATTAGTTACACCCAAAACAAAAAAAAAAGATATATCAGTTTTGCGGAATGTTTTGGTTGCTTCAACCAAGGAATCAGTGTAAAATTTGTCTCTTGTTCTGAAATATGTACCAAGTTTAGTTTAAACTGAGTAAACAATAATTAAAAGAAAGAGGTTAGGCAAATGAATTACCTACTTGGTGTGAACAAGAGATTAATCAATTGTTCAGGTGTTTGGTTATAAATAAAGCTGTTGGATATATCTTTTTTATCTTATTCTGCTGCTTTTAAAGTGGAATCAGTGCTCTAATTAATGATCTGGCTCAAGTACGTCTTTGTGCTTATAGAGAAAATAACGTAGCATTCTGCTCTGTTTTATTGCACATTTCATCTCTCCAGGGTTATTTTTGTCTATCTACCCGACGATTGTAGCTCCAAAAGACCAAAATGCTCTTAGGCTTTGGTATTGTTTCCTCTCAAGAGGATGGAGCTCTTATTCTACACTATTCCTCTGATCATATTAATGCAAGAGCTATATAGACGAACTTATCATCCGACAATATTGTTCCAGACACATAAATCTAATTGTTTCATCAACTACTTATACTTATATGGTTGGTTAGTATAAAAATGTTAAATTATGTGAATCAATGAATGATATAATTTAACACGTACATATATAACATAAAAATAGTTACTGTATTCTAAATGATCTAATTTAATGAACACAACCATTCAAATTTTGTTTTAAGTAAAATATAACTAACTACAAGTTTGAACTATTAAAGTAGAATTATATTATAACTTAACATTTTCATTGGTTATTCTATTTCGGTCTGGTTACCCAGACCACCTCAAGCTTGAATAATAGAATGACCGTTCGACAATTAAAAAAAAAAAAACCTTCTGATACAGTTTTCTAGGATGCAATTATATATATTGGGGGGCGGGCGACGGTAGTACATTAGCCATAATGATGGAGGTAAATGCCCTTTCCCAAATTTTATATATATGGTGGGTTTGTTCGTCCACAACACCAAATACATAATGTAGAACTGGACCGAACTGTAGAACCGAAAAGGAGAGGGATAGAGATATGCATGCCATACTTGTTCAGACTTCAGTAGTTAAATAAGGAAAGTATACTCTGTGAGTCTATCACTGAATTATATAGAAAATTGTATGGAAATAAAAGCAGATGCTAAAAACACTTTGGAAACTTGGAGACGCCATGTTCTTATTTTGAGTGAAAATCAGTAGTATTAAACACTGGTCACCTACTCAAGGTTTAGATATATATATATATATATATATATATATATATATATATATATATATATATATATATATATATATATATATATATATTTGCATTATATGAGAGAGATGTGGAAAAAAATTGGATAATTTTTTACATTCTCAAGGCCGGAAGCATATGCTTCCATGGCTTCCATGGCTTCTATCTATCTGGGTGGAGCACAGAAAACTTAGGATTAAAGTTTAGAGAGAGATGTGGAAAATTCTATTTTTCTTAGCTCTTTTTTTGGCTGTTGCTTACTGGTTTATCTATGTAGTGCAGTACGTATGGATGGCCGTCCTGATGCGGCTGATCAACCTGGTGTTTCGTCTACTGCGAATGTGTGCTATCTTTGTTGCGACGTGTTCGCTGATGGTGTTTCTTTACTTTGTGTTCAGATGAAGAAAACGCAAACGAGAAGACAAGGAGATGGAAGATAATTAGTGTATAAAATGAATGAATGATCTTTCTCCTGTTTTTCATCCCCCCCCCCCCTCTTCTTAATTTTTCAATGTGTTTCTTTTCATTTATTGTGTTCAAAAATACGATGTAAGATCTATCTGCGTAATAAAATTAGTGAATGGAAAAAACTATTAAAGAAAATTGCTATTTTGTTTATTTATTGTCGAAAGAAAATAAAATAAAAAATACTAGGCATTACACTTAATTTAACCAAATAATTAAATGTAGAAGAAAAACAGCTATAAAATCCCGAATAAAACACAAAAAAGTTAAATGCAAAACCGAATATATTTTAGGGTTTTTTTTTTCCAAATATGACATAAAATTTGAAGTTAAACACAAAAATTATCCAATATTTTTTTAACTTTTTTCCCTATTCACCCTAAAAGTTCGAGTTATTCACGAAAATGCCATTAATTTTTTTTTTTTTTTTCGAAAATGAGATTTTACCTTATCACTCTCATCTTCACAAAATATTTACAATATTGTCATTGCCATCAATACACTAACCACCATGAAAAACCAATTTGAATCTCTTAATGCACCAAAATTTTGATTTTTACTCTTCCTATCTCATTAGTTATGCACACAAATCAGTACATTTCTTTCACTCTCTCTTCAAATTCATCCAAAAAATCAAGATTTTGATTCTAATCTTGCAAGGTTCATAGAGACAATGAAGCTCATGATTTGCGGTCATTAACGACTTGGTAGCTTTTGTAGTGAAGTTATGGGTGCTTGGAGAAGCTAAACAAGTCATCTCAAAGGTTCAAAGTATGAAATCGTTTTTTCACATATCTGTTCGCGAAGACTTTCAGAAGACTTCGGGAAGACTTTCAGAAGACTTCGCTAGATGTGTTCACCATCAAGAAGATTTCCCTAGAAGTCTTATGACTTTCTTTTATTTAGAAAGCAAACCAAAAAATCTCAGAGAAAACTTCTCGAGAAATTTTTTCGGATAAACATGTTAGTTTTGCAATTGATCGAAGTTTGTCAGAAAATTGACTTTTTATAAGTCTTCTCAAATTTTATTTCGGGTTTTGGTCAAACCTTTGGTTACGAGAGAAAACTTCTATAGAAGTCTTCTCTAGAAAATTCAAATATAGTCAATTGCAAAAGTATCCCATGTAGACTTTTTATGACATTGAGAAGACTTTGAGAAGACTTATATAGAAGTCTTTCCCGAGAAGATTTCCCAAGAAGTTTCTATAAAAAGTCTAATTTTTGACAAATTTCGGTCAATTGCAAAACTAACATGTTTATCCGCAAAGACTTCTCGAGAAGTCTTCTCTGGCATTTTCGAGATTTTTTTTAATTCAAAAGTAAGAAAATATTTACAAATGAGGACTTCTTAAGATGTCTTATGTAGAGTAGATTTCCTAAGAAGTATTCCTTAGTAAATTTGCAATTGCAAAAATGACCTAAATAGAAGACTTCTACTTCTCGAAGAAGATTTATGTAGAAGTTTTCTCTGAGTCTTTTATGTCAATGCTTAATAAAATTTCATTTTCTCTTAGAAGATTTCATAGAAGACTTCGGAAGACTTCTCGAAGTCTTTGTGGGAAGTCTTCTAGCATAAAATACATTAGAAGACTTCATAAGACGTCTTCCAAAAGTCTTCTGAGAGTCTTCCAAGAGTCTTCAGAGAAGCTTCAAAAATCTGACTCAGATTTGAAAAAAATCTGAATATTCAAAAGCATTCAAATGGCTTCAAAACAGAGAAAGCTTCAAAAATCATTTTTTATTTCACTAGCCTTTTGAGTTACTTTTGTATTTGATTGAATTTGGGGTACAATTTTGTATTGAAAATCAAGTTTTGAGTCATTTTTTACATTTTCCCCTATATTTTATGGTTCAATTCGATTTAGAAACCAATGATAAGCGGAACCCTTCTCTGTCTCCCGACATAAACTCCTCTGAGTTTGCGTTTGGATTATTCGGAACTCTGTCAAGTATGAATTTTCGTTCCCGTGTCCCTCTCTTATGATTCTTTGATGATCTGATTCTCGAGGTGCCCCTCTGTAACGAACCATTTCACGGCCCAGTAATTTTGGCCCATCAAGGCTCAGTAGGGTTGCAGGAAACCCTAGGTGAGTTCCTATTTAAATAGTGCTAGCCTATTATTTTATGAGTTATTTTCATCTAAAGACACTTTTTGAGTTTTTATTACACCTTAAAACACATTCTACTCCTTGGACACTTTCTTTAATTTATTCCATTCATTTCTAACTAAAACATAATTAGTAGGACCCACTAACTCTTTTCATCTTCTTCTCCATTTTTTTTAACAAAAGCAACGATAGATAGCTTGGTCTTGCAAAAATGGTGGATTCGTTTCATATTAAGGCATAAGCGGTATTGAAAATTCCAGCTAATTGATTCCATCAACTTGAATCCTAGAATCTGAACGAAGCTTCTCCACCGCAAAAACACTATCGTTGTTCGCCGTCACGTCTCTCTCTGCCTTCATCACGTCAATATCTAGTGCCACCGTGAAATCACCTCGATCAAGCTTATAATTTTGTTTAATTAGCCGACGAAGCCTCTCCTCCGCCTGGATCCCAATATCGTGAATGGATAGATCTATGGGAAAATTCTTAGTTTTTTCACATTTGGTCCCTCATATTTCCAAAATTTTGATTTTGACCCCAAAATTGCCAAACGCGTACAACTAACCTTTCGAATTTGAACCAAAGCTTCTTATTGTGTAACTCATCTCATGTTTTATGCAATTATGTAATCATAATGTAATATTAGCCTCTCTTTTTGAACAAAAATAGTAATATTAACATCCAAAATGATTAAAATGAGCTAAAATAAGATCTTTAAACCACTAAAATCATGATATATAAATGAGTATTAAGCAAATCTCAAATGCTAAAAATTATTAAAATCTTATGTTTGGCTTGATCTATCTTCTTATCTATTTGGGTATTTTGTTTAAGCAACAAATATATATTTGGCCAATCCACATGTATGTGTGTAATTTCACCATAAACATTGATGAATTTGTCACTTATCACTGATTTGATCTATTTTGTGATTCACCTACGAGGTATACGTGTACACGTCAAAGGTTGTAAATTTGGTTGCGTACATCAATTTAAATGTACACGTGTACATCAAAGGGTAAATCAAAAGAATGTAGTTGTTAGTGTTAAGTTACAAGCCCGTTAATATTTGTGGTAATTCTATGCACATATATGTGGATTGGCGGTTGCTATTCAAAATACCAAAATAGCTAATAAAATATATATAATTTTACAAATAGTATATATACAAGTGCACATGTGTACATGTTTATATATGTACATAATTACATTTGTACATGTGTACAGTTGTATATGTGTACATATGTATATTATTAAAACAATGAGCATGTGGATAGTGTTCAAATAATTATTTGTGGTAAATCTATGCACATATACGTGGATTGGCGGTTGCTACTTAAAATACCAAAATAGATGATAAAATATAATTAATTTTATAAATGGTATATATACAAGTTCACATGTGTACATGTGTACAGTTTTATGTATGTACATATGTATATTTTTAAAACAATGAGCATGTGGATAGTGTTAAATAATGACTTGTGGTAAATCTATGCACATATACGTGGATTGGCTGATGCATAGTTCTTTCATTTAATGGTATAGCATGTATATTGTTGGCCGGAAGAGAAATAAATTACCTGTAAAAAATAACACTAACACACTATAAATTTTTTACAAAATGAATAAAAGAAACAAAAATGTAACTTTAAATGCATTTTACACAATGTTTTTACTATCCACATGTACAATGATTTATATGTACAATAATTAACTTGTACAATAATACATGGACACTGGATAATTTGTGTACATAAATTTGTGAGTTTCATTATTTGTATGGTCCAAAAGATACAAAAGTTGAATCTAAAATGCACATTTAGAAGTTTTTGGTTAATTCAAGGGATTTATATGCAACTCTGAAAGTTTTGAGGCAACAAAAAAACATTTAAAATTACAAGGACTAAATCTGCAAATTAATGTAACTTGATCTCAAGGTTCAACAATGGCAATCTCGATCGGATGCAATGACGGCTTCACTTTATCGTCCACTAGAGGTCATGGAAAGAGGGATAAGATCACGGCAAAGACGTAGGATACATCACGACTTTCACACTTCCCACCGAACTTGAGACATTGCGAAGCGAAACCCCGTGGAGAAGAAACGATATTGCAACGGTGGAGCTCATCTTGGCTGTGAATTGCAGTGGAGAGCTTGTCGACTTACGTCAGTCTCGGCGTCTATGGTCCACAACGGTGAATCAGCCATTGTGACCTGAGTTCGTGAATCAAAGTTCGAAATCAAAGTTCCTCTTCTATCTGGCTGATTTCTCATCGGAAAATGTCGAATCCTCTGATTTTGACATCGTATTGGATAAGCCGATAGATCTCCATCGTTAACATTGTCATCGTATACACTACTGTTTTACCATCATCAAAAATATAGCTTGACTTATCTCTAAAGATACACCAACTAATATAGACAATAAATAAAAACAAGTTTTCTTGAAATAAAAGTCTGAAGTAACATAATTCATTTTACAAACATAATAAAAAACTTAGAAGGAAGAAGACGAAGAAGAAGCACAGATGGACCCACTTTATTTTGTCTTCTTATTAAAAATAGATAATAAATTATTAGTTTAATGCACACTTGCTATTTAGTTAGTTTAGAACTGGAAATTGGGCTTTAGTTAAGAAAAACTACCTTGGTAGAAAGAAGTGCTCTATGATGTAATAATAAACTAGAAAAGTGTCTCTTAGTGTAAATCTTTCTTATTTTATTCAGAAAAGTCTAAAGCCTCGAAACTCTGATAAAATTGAGCCGTCAAGTAGATCTGAGATAGTCCAGCCGCAGCCACCGTCGCATTCGTCGAGATCGAACATCTCACCACCGTTAACCGGCATGGCCTAGGTTCATGTTTTTCGGTTGATAAATTAAACATATCTCTCTAACCTTGTGGTATTTCGCGAATCCAAGGCCACCATTGTGTTCGTGACGCGTTAGACGAGTCCGGACAAAGAAGACCAGCCCGGGAGCCACTGTCACACACCCTCATGCGCAGCTAGAAGTCCCGCGCGTGGGATTCACGATCCACCGTCTCCGCCAGATATTCGCGGGGCCACTGTAGCCAGCCACCGTCCGTCCGCCATCGCTGCCGCGCCTCTGCCGCCACCAGTTATTTTCTGGTAAGCCACCACCGTCGTTGGCCGCCGCCGGCGACCGGTCTCCGACGACTCGCCGGTTGACTCGCTAACTCGCCGGTAACTCGGTGACTCAGCTGAGTCGACTCAGAGAGTCAAGCCGTTGAATAGTCAGCTGGTTCGGTTTGTTCAATTGATTTTTGGTTTTGTCAATTGATTTTTTTGGTTTGACTGGTTATTGAGAATTGATTTTCGGTTAGGATTAAACCAGTTTGAAATCGATTTAAATCTTGTTTAATTGAAATCAAATCCGGTTAAGGAAAACCGGTTGGTTCAATTTCGATTTCAATTTGGTTAAGGGTTGACAGACTTTGGTCAGAGTTGACTGAGTTGACCTTTGACCATCGGGTTGACTTTTTGACCATATTGCCGGTTATTGGTTTTTAGCCGTTCGAAAGGCGTTCTGATACGCCCTAAATTAGGGAAGGATCACTCAATCAGACTAAAGAGATATGAACTCGCCAAAAGGGAGAACTGGTGGAATGAATGGTGACACAAGAGGAGTGGAAAGTCTCTTGATACTACCAGACTTCAGTTGTTGCTTGATATGACGCACAAGTCCATAAAAAAAGGGTTTCTATGCGTTGCTTGATATGACGCTCAAGTCCAACGAAATAGAGATTTGTTTACTCGGAGATAACCTCACCAAGAAACGAAAAGTGTTCTACAAAGAACAAAGAGATAAACTCATAAAAAGGGGGAAATTAAATTGTGTTAGTCATGGAATGAGATTACATATTTATAGTAGAAATGTTCAAAGAAAGACATAAAGAAATTGTGAAAAACTATAAACTTAGAAAAACAAACAAAGACTAAGACTAAAGACTTTTGTAGAACCGAGATGTTGAATTTTGACTTGACTTTGAAGAAATCAATGCAACCCACGACTTGGACTTCTTTGTTGACTCTGTTCAGATATTCTTTGATAAGAATGAGTTTGAAATGGACTGAAGAAAGGGCTGGTCGAATTTGGCAAGAAACAAACCCGTATTGCACTTTTTATGAATTTATTTTTGGGCTGAACAAGGCACGTTTCGTCCAGCAGCTAAACCAACTCCATCTTCAGTGTCACTTAGCTCCAAGCTAGTATCACTTAGATCACTCAGCTAATCCAGCTCAGATATGTAATTGTCACTTTGAATCAGCTCGACCAGCTCGCCCAGGTAAGTGTAACTTCGTCTAGCTCGTCCAAAGTGGTCATGTGTGTCTAGCTCCATGATATCTTCAAGGTCAATTGATCGTTGCTTCCACTTAGTTCCTTCCATAGGTGTGGCATCCACATATATGCATTCACGGGGTTGCATCCACTCCCTAACTCCTTTCTTTTCCAAGTTAGCTTCTGGCTCGACCATGGTTGCATCATCCGATGGGAAACCCTCGGTTGGGTCGAGTTGTGCACTATCCTGGCACGGGTCTACGATCCAGGGTACATCACGTTCTGACTCGAATTTTTACCCTGATTTCAGATTTGGAGTCTAATTGAGCAGAAGGAGTTCATAGCTACTACGTTTTCACATTACTAAGGTGAGGGTCTATTGCGTAAATCTATACTAGTGTACACTTCTCTCTAACGTAGTTTAGATTTCAAATCATGATCCATCTGTTTGAGTTTTGATTGGTAATAAGTTCATTCATTGTAAACCGGACCTAGGGGTCTAGAGGATTCAAGCGTTGATTTTTGTCATTAGGGGTCTAAACCGGGACCGGATCTAGAGGTCTATTCTGGTCTAGAGGATTCAACCGGAACTAGGGTTCACACACAACACACAATACCGTTATGTATATAAAATAAGTATACATAGTTATGAGAGGGACTATATGCGCGGGCGGGGGTTTAGATATGTCTGGGCTTGCGATGCAAATGTGATTGTGCGGGCGGAGTTTCAGAGACGTCTTAGCTAGCGACACTACTTGTGATGGGCGTGTGGTGCAGAAACATTTGTACCATCGACGCTACTGGGGTCGGCGGAGGTACAGAGACATAATGTACTAGCGACGCCTGCGTATTTATATGTATGAGGAGAATTGGGGGTGTGATCTAGTTATGCACAATCAGCGCATTGTGTGTTGTGTGTGAGGCTTTAGGCATCTTGCTTGTTCATGTTAGAGCTAAACTTCCATAGTGGGAATTCAATTTATTCAAGTCAGTGGTTTGCATGTTTAGCATCTCATAACTCAGTAGTGACTTCTCTATTACTCACCCCTCATTTCTTTCTCCTTTCAGGTGAGGCTGACGAGCAAGATTGATTACTATCGGATTGGTGCTTTTAAGCATTTTATTTCTCTTTTTTTTAGACTTGCGGTTTTTATGTTTTTATTTTTATTTTCAGGATTTATGGCATTTGTTGGATTTATATTTATTATGGGATTTACGACTTTGGAGTTCACTTCTAAGAAGTAATAAATGTAGATTTCAGACTTTTTTATTTTATTTTTTAAATTATTTTGGAAAATACGGGTGTTACACCTTCTTTATTGTTTTCAAGGAAACTCCCGAAAGTCAGGTGATCGTCAGGTGATCGGTTATCCATTATAGCTGCTCTGTCATGATGTTTTGGTTTGGAATGAGAATCATCTTCACCTTCCTATTAAAAAAAAAAGAATATTCCTATTTATTTGTTTGGATCATTCCACAGCATGATCTGTGTTTGATGAAGTAGTCACGCCTTGGTAGATCTTTCTATCCTTCAGGAGTGTTGGGGTCGAAAACGGTTACGACAAAGTTAACGTCCAAATCTCCGCAAAAATCATGCTCGGTCAAGAGAACGTCACAACTTATCTTCTCGAGATGAAGTTTCATTCGAATTCTATTTAGATCAAACATAAGCCGTCGGAAACGTACCCAAGCCAGTTACGGATAGGTTCGAGTATGACAATCGGAACACAGACAAACCAAGCTCGGTCATTACGCAACTACCGCATATGCACGCTATCCGGTCGCTACGTAGCGACCGAACTCGAGCCAAGCTCGGTCGCTACGTCCCGCTCGGTCCCTACGTAGCGACCAAGCGTCCGTTCTCGCTCAGTCACCATGTAGCGACCGAGCTCGGCCAAGCTCGTCGCTACGTAGCGATCGAGCGTCTGTCCCGCTCGGTCGCTACGTAGCTACCGAGCTCGAGCCAAGCTCGGTCGCTACGTAGCGACCGAGCGTCTGTTCCGCTCGTGATGTTCTCCACGACCGAGCGTCTGTCCAGCTCGGTCGCTACGTAGCTACCGACCTTGAGCCAAGCTCGGTCGCTACGTAGCGACCGAGCGTCTGTTCCGCTCATGATGTTCTCCACAACAGAGCAGAACGGTCATGTTTCTTTTTATTACGTGTCATGTTCTCCACTTCGCCTGAATGTTTCTTACGAGCGGAACGGACGCTCGGTCGGTACGTAGCGACCGAGCTTGGCTCGAGCTCGGTCGCTACGTAGCGACCGAGGGGGACGGACGCTCGGTCGCTACGTAGCGACCGAGCTTGGCCGAGTTCGGTCGCTACGTAACGACCGAGCGAGACAGACGCTACGTAGCGACCGAGCTTGGCTTGAGCTCGGTCGCTACGTAGCGACCGGATAGCGTGCATGTGCGGTAGTTGCGTAATGACCGAGCTTAGTTTGTCCGTGTTCTGATTGTCATACTCGAACCTATCCGTAACAGGCCTGGGTACGTTTCCGACTGCTTATGTGTGATCTAAATAGAATTCGAATAAAACTTCATCTCGAGAAGATAAGTTGTGACGTTCTCTTGACCGAGCATGATTTTTGCGGAGATTTGGACGTTAACTTTGTCGTAACCGTTTTCGACCCCAACAATTAGCCCCCCAGTCCGTTAGAATTGTGGGTTTCTAGTGAGATTCTAACGCGCAGTATGGCGAGTTCGGACGAGATTGGTGTATTTGGGTGAAGTTTGTGTCCGAAAATCTGCAAGTAAATAGTAATTCCTCATGCCTATAAGAAGGGAGGTAACATCTTCACAATTTTTTCACTTGCTTATTCTCATAAAGATTTTCCTTAAGAATTTTTTTTTCTTTCTCTCTATCCTTTTATTCTTGTTTCCCAAAAGAGAATACAAAATGTCGAGTAAGAAAAGGACTTCGAGAAAAGGATCCTCGTCCGCAAACGTTCATGAAGATCTCCTTGTGCCGAAGGTAGAATTCATGCCTCATTCGGTAAATCCGGCCGAGAACGAGGCATGGTGGGTTGCGTGTTACGGTTCGATCACACCTCCCAAAGAGAAGTCATTCCCGGTCATGACCCATCGTTCAGTCGAGGAAGGGGCTCCAAGCAGGAGTACTGACGAGTTCTCGACCATATTCCGGACACGGTGGAATTCCGGGTTCCTCGTCAAGGAGAGCGTGCTAGTAGTCCCCCGGAGGGTTACTTTACTTGCTACGAACCGTTCATAGTGCACTGTCGCTTGTGGTTCCCAATTCCCGAAATTATTGTCCGTGTGTTGGATCGTTTCGAGGTGGCGATAAGCCAACTGAATCCCCTTGCCATTCAGCACCTCATTGGAGTCTTGGTCCTGGGCTATGAGCATGGTCTCTCCCTTATCGTCAAGGATACGGACAAGTATAGGCTGGTCCCTCGGAGCTTCATGTCGGTGGTTAAAAGGTTCATCTCCAACTTCAACTCGTGGAAGAAGTTTTTCTTCTTCGTTCGTATAGACGCTGCATGTTTGTCGAAGAGAGTTGTATTCCGTTGTTTCGGAGGTTGCCGAACGATCGTCCCTTCATAAATCCTCTCGCTCCGTTCCCCGAGGATATTATCGCAGTGAGGGATCTCCTCAGGAACGGTCCGTTTTTCTGGACCTCCTTTACGCCGAAGAGAGTTCGAAAGGCGTTGAGGTTTGTGCACCCCGGTCCTGCTTTGGTCGCGGAAACGGGAAGCGACCCCGAACCCGATGACCTGAGTCCCGTCGCAGCTCCAGCAGTTGCGACGGAGTTGAACTCTTGGAAGGGGAAAGATATCGACCTTGGTGACATAGAGTTTTTGGTGGATGACTCTATGCTTCCAGGATGGGGTCCAGACCTTGCTTACGTCGTTGGAAGTGATACGAGCGAGGTCCCTATTCCGCACTTCGATAATTTCTTTGCTGGTCTACCCTCGGGCTTCGACGCTCCTCCGCCTACGAACGAATCGGTGAGGCCGAAAGTCGTCGTGAAAGGGTCTCGCATCATCAATGGGGTTAGTTTTCAAGAATTTTTGGTGATTGCCTTAAGTATTTCTTTTTCCGCTTATAACATGTCAATCGGTTTTGCAGGGCCTGAGCTTGCTGGGCTCGGCCATTGAGACGAGCCATAGAGAAGCCATGGTCTATTGCTTCAAAGCGGAGAAAGCGGAAAGGGATGTTGCTCGCATGCAAGGCGAGATGTTGGAGCGAGATGCGCAACTCGCTCGTGACCATGCGAGGGCTGTTCGTAAGGCGGAGCGGAAAGGTAAGAGGGAGATCGTTGAGGTGATGAAGACTCGTGCCTCTCAATTCCAAAGTAAACATACGGGTTTGGGCTCAAAATTTTAGTCGGGTTTAGGGTACCCTTAGGGACACCTCTCACATAGTCGTTAAAAAGACCATGCTTATTTCGAAAAAATTTTATTCGGGTTTTAGTCGAAATGAACACCGTTCTCGCATAGTCGAGATTACCCTTAGGATACCCTAAACCTGACTAAAATTTTGAGCCCAAAACCCGTATGTTTACTTTTAAAATCTTGCGGATTTATTTTGGGCGGGTATTGATTTAAAATTACCCTATCAGGTATTTGATACCCGTTGGGTTTTTTTTTTTAAAGCTATGTAAAACGATGTCGTTTACGTAATCTTCTACCCTAATTCTTTTCTCTCTTGTGGCCAAGACTCACAGCCACATCTGCTCATCTGTTCTGCATTCAAGCTCTGATTCCTTTCGACTTCCACAGTGTCTTTGCTTGCTTGAGCCTTCTAACTGCATCACCATTCTCACATACCCGGAATGTCAAATTCTCATCTTTTTTTGTTTGGTTATTTGTGATGTTTTGTTGTCTGTGTAGCGATAAGAGACAAAAGTATCAAACTTTCAGTGTATTAGATACTGAAAGAGACGATTCCTTGTTTGTTGTTATCTCTGTGTGTTTTGTTCCATTAGATCATTTGACTAATTGTCTGATTTTTTTTTTTTGACAACAACAACTAAACTATGATAAGAAACCTACCGGCTCGGAAAACCAAACCGTGGGGTAGAATCAACATAAAACACAGCTGAAGGGGAACTCCGAGCACCTCGTGCAAACTTGTCCGCCACTAGATTAGTTGCTCTTGGTATATGTTGAATCTTGAAGGAAAGGAAGAAACACTTACTGCGTCGAAACTCCTCCATGTGTGTAGCAAAATCTGGCCATTCGTCTGGTGAGGACACCATCTTCACCAATTGAGAACAGTCTGTTGCAAAAACTACGTCTGAAAAATCAAGGGTCTTCATGCACTCCATAGCCGATATCAAAGCTTCACATTCGGCATGTAGAGCTGATAAGCTTCTTCGGAGATTCATTGCCCCCATCATCTTCTCTTCTGATCCTACTACTCTGCAGAACCATCCCTGCCCCGTGAATTTGTCATTCTCTTTCCACGCACCATCTATAAAATAGATTCTTGATTGTCCCAATGTTTGCCATTCAAAGTTTTGTGGACCCAAAACTTGTCTTTTTGGAATCGTAGTCTGAGCCTCCGCCCATACCTCGCTCTCCACTTCTGCATATCTAAGTATTTCCTCAGGATTTCCATCTCTGTTATTGAAAACTTTATTATTTTTATTTTTCCAAATGTACCACATAATCCATGGAAAGTTACTAAAATCATGCTCTTTTGGCAATCTCCAGAAGACATAATCCATATTGGTAAATACCGAATTCGTTGGGAAAACACCAGGGGCTGAGGGGATTTTTGATAAAGCCCAAGTTTGCAGAGCTGGAGGACATTCAAATAAAGCATGATTAACTGACTCTTCCTCTGCGCCACAAATACTACATCCTGTATCACAATTAATCCCCTGTGACCTTAAATTTTTTGCAACCGATATAGTACATGAGAGAACTTGCCAAACAAAATGTCTCAATTTCGGAGGACATTTAAGTTTCCAGCAAAAAGCCAAAAGAGGTTTGATATTTGGACCATAAAGAACTAAATCATGTGCTTTATCTGGAAATAATTATTCAACCCTATATCCAGACTTAACAGAATATTTTCCTGACTCTGTGAAGGACCACCCATAAGAATCCTTCCTATCGTTCCGGCTTATAGCCTGGCCTCTAATAATCTTAACATCATCCGGATGTATGTATGCATTTAGAAAATCAACATTCCAAGACTTATTCAACGAAGATGATCCACCTTTAAAGAAGGATTTAAAAATTGGGGTAGCGTTTTTGGTTTAGCTGACCTCGGGCGAGGAGCAGGAATCCACGGATCATTCCATTCGGAGATGGTCTGTCATGTTCCTACTCTTTTGATTAGCCATTTATTAACCAGAGATCTAGCTGAGCAGATACTTCTCCAACCATAGGAAGGTGAATAAGATCTGTGAGGATCCAACGGATCAGTATTCCGAAAATATCGGCCTTTAAATACCTTTGAAAACAAAAAATCTGGTTTATCTATCAACCGCCATAATTGCTTAGCCAATAAGGCCGTATTAAAATCTTGAAGATCGCGAAAGCTAAGACCTCCCTCCTCCTTAGATTTACATACTTTATCCCAGGAGAACCAATGTATACCTCTTTTATTGTTACCACTACCCCACCAGAAGTGAAAAATAGCCCCGGTAATTTTCTTTATAACTGTCTTTGGTAATCTATAACAAGACATAGTATGATTTGGCATTGTCGACGCCACTGAATTTATCATCACCTCTTTTCCGCCCTTAGTTAGGAACCAAACCATCCAATTGTTCACCTTATTATTTACTCTTTCATTTAAAAAACCAAAAATTTGTGTTTTAGATCCACCCAAACTTTCTGGTATTCCCAAATAATTTCCTATACCACCCAATTTAGTTATGCCCAGTTTATTTTGAATTTCCACCCTTTGTGACTCTGGTATCTTATGACCAAATTGCAAAGATGATTTATCAAAATTTATCAGTTGGCCCGACACAGCTTCATAGTCTTTGAGGAGCTTGAGGATAACATCACATTCAATCACATTCGCCTTACAGAAAAACAAACTATCATCCGCAAAGAAAAAATGTGAGACCGAAGGTCCTCCTCGCGATATTTTAAGCCCTGTTAACCTTTTATCTCTCTCCTCTTTCCTAATATTTGCAATAAGAGCTTCTGTACATAAAATGAATAAATACGGAGATAGGGGATGATCCCCTTGTCTCAAACCCCTTTCTGGAATAATGCTTCCCTTAGGTTGACCGTTAAGTAAGTCCTTATAAGAAACCGAAGAAATGCATGTCAACACCCTGGCTACCCAGACCGAACAAAAACCCATTTTCAATAATAACCGCTCCATAAAGGACCATTCTACCCTGTCATATGCTTTACTCAAATATGTTTTTATTGCCATAAATTTTTCTTTACATGCATTATTTGTTCGCAGTCCATGAAACATCTCCTGAGCAATAAGAATATTATCCGAAATTAACCTTCCTGAGACAAATGCCGATTGGGTTTCTGATATAAGGTTTGGCAATAAAGTTTTCAATCGCTGACACAAAACCTTGGATATAATTTTGTAGCCGACATTACAGAGACTAATAGGCCTCAACTCCGTCATCCTATTTGGCCTTACTGTTTTAGGAATAAGGCAAGTATTTCTCATATTTAGCGGATCATCAAAACTTCCCGAGCTAAGGAAGTCATTAACCATATTAACTACATCCATCTTAATTACTGACCAAGATTGCTGATAAAATAAGGCCGTCATCCCATCTGGGCCATGAAAGAATATGAGATTTGTTTAAGTCATTATGAGAATTATGAAGAAGGTGAAGAGAATCGAGAGAGAGAGAGAGAGAGAGAGAGAGAATCGCATAAGACTAAAGAGAAGAGGAACTCATTTCCTTGATTTATTTTGTGTCTGGTTACATCCTTAATATAGACTACAAGTTGCTATACTAAGACAAACAAGAAACTATAAACAATGTAGACAAATAGGACAAGCTGAGCTCGGACAGGTGAGGTGATAGTGACCTCTCGCCAATCTCTCTCTTCCTTAACCTCACATGTGATCTTGCTTTGTTCCTTAGCTTCCAACGGTCACCTTCTTTATATTAAACAACTCCAGGGACTTAGGATGCTATTACACGCGATCTCATGTCAATGCCTTACCAGTACTTGCCTTGATATCCAAGCTAGGTTAAGGGAGAGATATCCGTACACCCTTGTACGGATGCGCCACTTAACTCCTCATCAAGCATGCTTCTCTTGATCTCTACTTCTTGTTTATACTCTGAATGTCTTCATGTCAACACTCCCCCTCAAGCTTGACAGTGGTGAGTGTCAAGCTTGGAAAGGCATGAAGTATTCCCTCATTAAAACCTTTACTTGGAAAAACCACTTGGGATAAAAACCAAGCAAAGGAAAAAGAGTAGAACACTCCATGGTGAGGGGATCATTGACATGGAATGTTTATGAGTCCAAGCCTAGGAAGAATGGACTCACAAACTTTGTTGCTGGCTGCCTTGGTGAATATGTCAGCTAGTTGATCTTCACTTCTTGTGTAGCATGGAAGAATCACTTGCTGCTCCACTGCTTGTCTCACTTTGTGACAGTCCACTTCTATATGCTTAGTCCTCTCATGGAACACAGAGTTTGATGCAATGTGTATTGCTGCCTGATTGTCACAATGCATAGTCATTGGCGTGGAGATCTCTATGCCCAAGTCCTTTAGCAGTCCCTTGATCCATATGAGTTCACTAGTAAGCTTCCTCATAGATCGGTACTCTGCCTCAGCACTTGAGCAAGAGACAACCTTCTGCTTCTTGCTCTTCCATGTGACTAGGTTTCCTCCAATAAAGGTGCAATAGCCTGTGGTTGATCTCCTATCAACTCGATCTCCAGCCCAATCAGCATCACAATACCCAACAACTTCAGTACTCTTGTTGCACGCCATCCACACTCCTTGACCTGGCGCCTCTCTTAAGTATCTCAAGATCCTTTCCACCATGTTCCAATGATGTACCTTAGGAGCTTGCATATGTTGGCTCACTTGGTTCACAGCAAAACACACATCCGGCCTTGTGATAGTAAGATAGATAAGCTTCCCAACCATTCTTCTATACCTCTTGACATCCTCAAAGGGAGTTGCATCAAACTCCCCCTCACGCATAACCTTGTAGCCTTCTTCTAGTGGTGTCTTGGCCACTCTTCCTCCAAGGTCTCCTGCCTCCTTTATAATGTCCAAAGTATACTTTCTTTGGGACAGAAACAATCCTTCCTTTGTTCTGCACATCTCAATGCCGAGGAAGTACTTCAGCTCTCCTAGATCCTTGATGTCAAATGCAGTCTTGAGGAATGTCTTGGTTGAGTTGATTCCCTCCTTGTTACTACCAGTGATGATAATATCATCCACATAGACTAGGATTACCACAATCCCTTGCTTGCTTGTGAGAGTAAAGAGTGTATGATCAGCTTGAGACTTCACAAAGCCTCTTCCATTCAGTGTAGTACTTAGCTTGTGGTACCAGGCTCTTGGTGATTGCTTTAAGCCATAGATAGCCTTTCTGAGTCTGAGAACATTCCCTGGTTTCACCATCTCTTCCATTCCAGGAGGTGGCCTCATGTATACTTCATCTTCTAGTTCACCTTGCAAGAAAGCGTTCTTCACATCCATTTGCCAAAGATCCCACTCTAGGTTCACTGCTAGTGAGAGGACTATCCGGATTGTATGAAGCTTGGCCACTGGTGCAAAGGTGTCTAGATAGTCTTCTCCATACACTTGTGTGTATCCCCTTGCCACCAGCCTGGTCTTCTTTCTTTCTGGTTTCCCATTTGCAAGATACTTGATGGTGTGTATGAGTCTACTGGTCACGGCTTTCTTCCCTCTTGGAAGCTCTGTCTCATACCAGGTGTTGTTTCTTTCCATAGCTCCCATTTCATCATTCACTGATTCCCTCCATTCATCATTATCCATAGCTTCTGCATATGTTCTTGGTATCCATTCCTGATCCAATGAACCCACAAAGGCTTGATGTTCTTCTGGATAGTAAGCAAGGGAGCACACGGCACTGGGTGGATGAGCTATTGCCTCTGCGTTGAAGTATACTCTAGTGTTGTTCCAGTTTGAAACCGGTTTCCTCTGTCTTGTGCTTCTCCTAAGCTGCTGCACCTCTTGTACATCTTCTTGTCCACTTGATTCGACTCCTCCAGAGTTCACATCAGTGGTTTGGTCAGCCTCTTGCTGCATCTGCTCATCCGGATCATGAACATTAGGATCATTGCTCTCAGCTTCATGATCATTGTTGTTCCCCCATTCAGGATCAGGATGAGGATGTGGGGTTGTGGTAGAATCTTGTGGAGCTCTCACTGTCTCCGGAACAGCTCCAGTCTCCTGAGTGCCAGCAGATGGAAACAAACTGATTCCCAAGTTCTGCATAAGCCGCCTTAGTGTGTCTGCTCTGTCCGAGGAAGGTTGAGAGAGATCTTTGAGCTCATCCCAACTTTTCTTCTCAAAGTATCCTCTGGATTCCACAAACTTCACATCTCTGGAGACTAAGACCTTCCTGGCCTCTGGAACATAGCATTTATACCCCTTTTGGGTAGTGGAATAGCCAAGAAAAACTGCCTTGGTGCTCCGTGGCTCAAGCTTGTTTCTCTGTCCATCTGGCTGCAAGACATAACACAAGCAACCAAATACACGTAAATGATCAATAGAGGGTTTTCTTTTGTTCAGTACCTCATATGGTGTGAGGTCACCAAGGATTCTGGTTGGAGTGCGGTTGATCAGATAACATGCTGTCATGACTGCATCACTCCAGAACCGCTTAGGAACATTGGTCTGAAACATCATGGATCTGGCCACGCCCATAAGGTGCCGGTTTTTCCTCTCAGCCACTCCATTCTGTTGGGGTGTATATGGACAGCTCGTTTGATGAAGTATTCCATGCTTGGCTAGGTAATTTTTGAAACCATGACTTGTGTATTCCCCCCCATTATCTGACCTGAACACTTTGATCTTAACATTGAATTGATTAGTTATGTAAGTTTGGAAATTAATGAAAGCATCTAGCACTCTATCTTTAGTTGGAATCATAGTCAGCCAAGTATATTTTGATTTCTGATCTATAAATGTGACAAAATACTTATGATTCTCCCTAGATATGCATGGTGCAGTCCAAACATCAGAGTGTATAAGATCAAAGCAATTTTCATAGATTGTAGATGACTTAGGGAAAACGGTCTTGCAATGTTTACCAAGGATACAAGCTTCACAGCCATCATTTTTAAAAGAAATATCAGGTAACAACAAGTTCAGTGCACGGGAATGAGGATGGCCTAGCCTAGCATGCCACAATACATCATGATCTAAGACAGGTATTGAACTAAAAGCTGAAGATAAATAAGAAGGAGTCTTGGCGTCTTCAAGAAGGTAGAGATCTCCCTTTGTCACACCTTTGCCAATCAACTTAAGAGTCTCAATATCCTGAAACACAACTTCATTAGGACTAAATATGACATTACAATTTAGATCAGTAGTAGCCCTTTTTACAGAAAGAAGGTTAGAGGCAAAAGTAGGCATATAGAAAGCTTTAGAGTCTTTATCAAACAGCTTAAGTGTTCCTACTCCCTTAATTGGAATTTTATCACCATTAGCTATCATCACATTGCCTATCACAGGTTCTATGTTACTAATCAAGTTAACATCACTTATCATATGGTGAGAGGCGCCTGAGTCTATAACTAAAGGCTTAACTCTCTCAGTTTGGTGAGCTACTTGATAAGAAGTAAAGAGACCTCTAGGCGTGTGATAAGTAGCATTAAGAGAAGTTCCAAGGGTGTTACCGGACTCCTTAAGAGCTTTGATGAGAGCCTCAATGTCAGACTTCTTGATGGTATCATCATGGCCCTGCTTCTTCTCCTCAACAGCTTGAGAGCGGTTGGATGTTTCTCCAATGTCACCCGAGTAGTTGGCCCTTCCTTCAGTTCTGAATTTGGCCGGTTTGAGATGTGGGTGAAGGATCCAGCACTTGTCCTTCCCATGACCCTTCTTCTTGCAGTGGTCACACACCCACACCTTCCTATCCTCAGGCTTATAGTATCCTTTGTTGGCTACTCCGGCAGGTTTGTTCTCGGCTCCTTCAGCTTGATTGGCCATCACCATCTCTCCCTTTCTCTTAAAGAGACCCACTGAGCCGTGCTCCTTTTGGATCTCCGCACACACTTCATCAAGGGAGGGAAGCTCCTTGTTCCTCAGTATGTGCCTGATTAGGTCATCATACCCTGGGTTAAGGGTAAGTAGTAAGGCAAAGACCTTATCCTGCTCTCTCCTCTCATGAAGAACATCTGGGTCGACAGTGGCTGGCCTGAGCATCTCTAGCTCGGCCCATAGGGACCGGAACTTCCCAAAGTGAGCATCAAAGTCTGTGTCCTCTTGACTGAGAGAGTTGATGGCTCCTTTCACTTCATACACCTTGCTTATGTTGGATTTATTAGCATATACCTTCTTAAGAGTGTCCCACAACTCTTTGGAGGTCTCACAAAAGGCATAAGCCTCTTGGAGAGAAGGAGCGAGGCTATTCTGGATGATAGACAACACCATGAGGTCCTCCTGACCTTTCTTCTTCTTCCCAGCATCCGCAATCACCACCTCTTTGCCATCCTCTCCTAGGACAGTCTTCTTGGTGGGGCGGCCTTCTTCAACAACTTCCCAAAGACCTCTGCCTCCGAGAGCTGTTTTGGCAAGTCTTGCCCATGTCAGGTAGTTAGGACCCTTGAGTGTGACTGGTATCATCACCATCTTTGTGTTCTCAGAGGTATCCATCAAGAGAGAAAAGAAAAGAAAAGGTTTCGGATGGTTTTTGCTATTTTTGGCAAATTCTGGAAACAAAGAATCAAGAACAAGATGAACTTTGCCAAAAATAGAATTTAGAACTCAGAGAATTTGCGGAAGAAAGAAAAAGGTTTAGGTCTCAAGAGTAAGGTTGCTCTGATACCATGAAAGAATATGAGATTTGTTTAAGTCATTATGAGAATTATGAAGAAGGTGAAGAGAATCGAGAGAGAGAGAGAGAGAGAGAGAGAGAATCGCATAAGACTAAAGAGAAGAGGAACTCATTTCCTTGATTTATTTTGTGTCTGGTTACATCCTTAATATAGACTACAAGTTGCTATACTAAGACAAACAAGAAACTATAAACAATGTAGACAAATAGGACAAGCTGAGCTCGGACAGGTGAGGTGATAGTGACCTCTCGCCAATCTCTCTCTTCCTTAACCTCACATGTGATCTTGCTTTGTTCCTTAGCTTCCAACGGTCACCTTCTTTATATTAAACAACTCCAGGGACTTAGGATGCTCTTACACGCGATCTCATGTCAATGCCTTACCAGTACTTGCCTTGATATCCAAGCTAGGTTAAGGGAGAGATATCCGTACACCCTTGTACGGATGCGCCACTTAACTCCTCATCAAGCATGCTTCTCTTGATCTCTACTTCTTGTTTATACTCTGAATGTCTTCATGTCAACAGGCCAGGAGCTCTTTCAGGATGCATCATGAATAGAGCCGTTCTGACTTCCTCCTCCGAAGCCAGAGCTGTGAGCCTACTATTATGTACATCTGTTACCAACTGGGGAACTTCCACTAGAAAGCTATCAAACTCTGAAGGTGAGGTAGAGTGGAACAAATCCTTGATATATTTCACTGCCACTCCTTCAATGTCAGCTTTAGAGTTAATCCAATCCCCATCCTCATTGTATAAACCAATAATTCTATTCTGTATACGTCTCTGTTTGGTCAAAGCATGATAAAATTTTGTGTTTCTATCTCCACATGTATGCCACAGAGTCCTACTCTTTTGTTCCCAGTATAATTCCTCATCTCGATATGCTTCTTTTAATTTTCGGGAAACTTCAACCACCTCTTCATAATATTTCGTCATATCGTTTTGAACTTCCTCCAGAGCCTTCTCTAGGGTATCTATTTTTTCTTTCCCATAAGATGGATTATCCTTTCTCCAAACCGAAATCTCATGCCGACAATTATGGATGTTATCTACTATACTCCTTCGTCCTCCACCTCTCTGGGAACCCCACCCACGTTCAATAGATTCCATCAATCCATCCTGCCCAATCCATCTCTTATCAAACCTAAATTGCCGCCAAAATATTAGTACTTTATCTTCTATCGAAGCCACAATCGGCCTATGATCAGAACTAATCATGTCCAAATATTCAACAAAAGAGCAAGGAAATAGATTATGCCACTCATTATTTTCCAATGCTCTATCCAAACAACACTTAACATCATTTCCAGCTCTTCGTCCGCTCCAAGAAAGAGTATTTCCAAGACTTGGAAATTCCATCAGACCACAATTTTCTATCACATTGTTGAAATGTATAAACGTATCCGCATGTCTAAGAGCTCCTCCCTGTTTCTCATGATTACCCGTGATCTCATTTAAGTCTGATTACATTGTAACAAAACATTTTCAGGAATCTAGAATCTAATTTACTCTCAGGAAAAATTCCCTCAGGCCTAGGGAACTTAAGAAGTTTAAATAGCTTGTAAGATTCTTGATCAAATATTTTTTTTTACTTCATGTATTGTTACTACAGTTTTTACTTGAGTGATTTGATTGATTTATGTCACAGGCCTCTCTCTGCAAACAACTTCACTAGTCAACTCCCTAAGTCCTCAATCAATCTCAAGAACTTGACAAAATTGTAGTATGTAACTGCACCAACATAATCATGAATCTAAAGCACTATTAGTTTTAGGCAGAATCTTTGTTTGGTGTTGTTAAGGATCTGAAACTATTACTTTTTTTTGTATGGTGGTATTAATATTATTTATGTTTCCTATTATTATTGTTTGATGTTGCTAGCAATAAAATTTTAATTTCATTTGTCTTCTGACAAGCTATGATTGCATATATTAAGTAATGTCAGCAAAAGGAAATGTGTTATTTAATCTTCTTTTTTTTTTTTTTGAATGAATGCTAAATTTATTCATCAAAAAACCCTTCTTACATCAAGTGTATACCTTTAAATTGAGATAAGCCTACTAAAAACCTCCAATCTTAGAAAAGTTTTTAAATTCTAGTACTAAACCAAAACTGCAAGCCACTTTCCCACCCTCTTTCTCTTTTGGACCTCATAATGCTCAGCTTGTTTCTTATACCTTTGTCCACCATTTTTATAATAGCTTCAATAGGAGTAGGCTTCTCTTCATGTTTGATCCTATTTCTCTCCCTCCACAAAGTATGCACAGCAATTTGCAAAGCATAGCACAGACAAAACCTCTTCTTCCTTTCCATTCCCTCATCCGATATGATCTCAAAGATTCTCGACCAAACATTTGTGTAATCACCAGCCAGAATCCCCTTAGTTAACTGCTCCCACAGCTGACTAGAGAAGGAACATTCAAAAAATAAATGGTTCCTAGACTCCAAATCCCTTTTACAAAGCACACAAGTTGTGTCCGCACCAGGATCCCACTGAACGATTTTGTCCATTGTTGAGAGTCTGTTCCGAGCAGCCAGCCATGAAACAAACGCATACTTAGGAGTCGCCTTTGAGAACCAAATACTCCTAGCCCAACTGCACCTCTCCTTCTGCGAACGAAGCAACATCCAAGTAGCATGTGTTGAGAATTTTTTCCTATACCCCGACCCATCCCTCCACATATTTACATCCTCATTCTCCACTTGTAGCTTCCTCCGAACAGTCTCCATTTCTGCCTCAATTTCCCTAAGAGCCAAAGAACGATAACTTCTCCTCCTTTTATCTCTCATAATAGCTTCTGCTACTGTGGCTTCACGTTTAATGCCCATATCTACAATACCTCTTTCCCCCAACAGTGTAATTAGAACTCCCTTCTCAGACCAATGATCAAACCAGAAAGAAGTATTCCTACCATTCCCCAAGTCTTTTTTATGAAAACTCCTTGCAACTCCTCTCATTTTGATCATCTTTCTCCACATCCAAGACCCCATCTGTGTATCCTCCTTGATCTCCCAAAAATTCTTTTGCTTTAATAGGTTACTCCTTATCCATTTCCCCCAGAGAGATGATCCCGTGAGTAGCCTCCAAATGATTTTTAAAACATTCTCTCTATTCACCACCTTAAGATCTCTTATGCCCAGTCCTCCCTCCTCTTTTTCCCAACAAACCGTTGGCCAAGCCACTTTAGCACCGGTAGACTTCAGTTCTGGACCCGACCACAAAAAAGCTCGACAGATTCGCTCAATATCCCGGATACATTTACTAGGAAGTAGATAGACTGAAGCCCAAAAATTTACCAAACTCATTATCACAGCTTTGATCAACTGCAAGCGCCCGGCATAAGAGAGAAACCTACTCGTCCATGTGCTAATCCGACATCTAATCTTCTCCACCAAAGGAGAGTAATCTTGCTGCCGCATAGCTTTGGTAGTCAAAGGCAGTCCCAGATAACGGACTGGGAGCTCACCCTTCGCAAAAGGAAAATTTGATAATATTCTACTCTCTTCCCCTTCAGAGACCCCAGAAAGATACAACGTAGACTTTTCAATGCTAATCTTCAAACCCGACCACTCAGAAAACTGATCAAAGACAGATAAGGCTCCTTGGACTGACTCCTTTGATCCTTCCACGAATATCATCAGATCATCCGCAAAACACAAGTGAGTAAGAGCTAGGGACTTACAGCGAGGATGATACTTGAAAGCTCTTACCGCTGCGGCACTGTCAATCTTTTTGGAGAGCACATTCATACATAGAACAAATAGGTATGGAGAAAGAGAACACCCTTGGCGCAACCCTCTTGAGCTTTGAAAATATCCAGCCAAATCCCCATTAACTTGTACTGAAAAAGAAGCCGTGGATATACAGAGTTTGATCAGACCAATGAACTTCTCCGGGATTCCCAAAGCTTCTAAACTCTTCAAAACAAAGTCCCATTGTACTGAGTCAAAGGCCTTGGAAATATCAATCTTCATAACTCCCCTCGGCGAACCTGAACCCTTGTGATAGTCCTTCACTAACTCAGAAGCCAAGAGAACATTCTCCATCAATAGACGCCCCTCAATGAAAGCAGACTTGTTCTCAGATATTATCTTGGGAAGAATTCTCTTCAATCTATTAGCCAGTATCTTTGAAACCACCTTGTACAAGACGTTACAACAAGATATTGGCCTAAAATCCTTCATCTCCAACGAGTCTTCCTTCTTCGGAACCAGAGCAAGAATTGTAGAGTTCACACCTTTCGGGAGAAAGCTGAACTTGAACACTGACTGTACAGCTACAATGAAATCATGACCAACCACTGGCCAAGCAGTACGGAAGAATTCACTTGGGAATCCATCAGGTCCTGGTGATTTATGAGAAGGCATAGAGAAAAGAACCTTACGAATCTCCTCACCAGTTACCTCCGCATCCAAGTATCTACCATCCTCTTCAGAACATCTATACTGCAACAGCTCTTTTAGTTCATCTACAGACACACCCTTATAATCATCAGGACACTGGTTCAGAAACTCAGAGAAATGCCTTTCAGCCTCCCCTTTTATTTCCTCGTGAGTTACAACCCTCCTACCATCAGAACAGCGAATTTCTCTCATAGCATTTTGTGCTCTTCTAACTCGGATAGAGTTATGAAAAGTTTTGTTGTTGAGATCCCCCACTTCCAACCAATGCAACTTGGCTTTTTGTTTAAGATGATCTTCCTCTAACCCAGCCACAAACATCCATTTCTCATAAGCTTCTGCCTCCTCTTGAACACTTACATCCATAGCCAAAACTAAAGTATTCTTCTGCTTTTCACAAAGAACTTCATAGGCTTCCTGAGCTCGCTTTGTAAGATTACCTAGCTTCTCTCTTCCCAGCGTACGAATAAGAGGTTTCAGGTTCTTTAACTTTTTTGAGAATCTGAACATAGCAGAAGTAGAATGGAAAAGAACCTCAGTCGACTCCCAGTATTCCTGAACCATAGGTAGGAAACCTGATAAACTCCCAATTGCGTTCACATATTTAAACGGCTTCTTTATCTTTTCCACTGGTGGCTTCAACTGGATTTTGCACCGCAGGTGATCAGAGCAACCCCCTGGCTCAAACGTTGCAAAACCATTCTGAAACCTATTCAGAGCAGCACCATTCATCAGAACTCTGTCAAGCTTCTTGCAAATCACTCCCTCCTCTCTTTTATTGCACCATGTATAAAGTGGCCCTTGATAACCCATGTCTGATAGATCACACCGCAAGACCATCCGTTGAAAATCTCTCATCCCGCTTGGACGCCTACCAAGATTTGAAAAACCCGAGCTTTCCTCACCCTCCAAAATATCATTAAAATCTCCCATCAACATCCACTCTTTACCTCGAAACATCGGAGAAGAATGATGACCCATAACACCTTCCTCTCTTCAACCGCATTACTAGCATATATGAAAGTGCAGAAAAAATCATCTTCATTCTGCAAACCCACAGAGCAAGTAATAAACTGATCTGACTTGTAAACCGGAGTCATCCTCACCGAGTCTCTCCAGAGTAGCCAAATCCTCCCCCCCTGACTATATTCGTAATTTGCCATCACTGACCAATCACTAAAAACCGAACTTAGTATCTTCCCTGCTCTCCCTTCCTTCACCCTTGTTTCTAGCACACACCCAAACAACATATCACTTCCACGGATCCATTCTTTTACAACGGAATGCTTCAACAACTTATTAAATCCGCGCACATTCCAAAAGAACCCAGCCATACTTAGTTTTGATGACGAGAAGACCTTTTAGTCCCTGGATTTTCATCCCGAGCTTTAGCCTTCTGCCCTTTTTTCCTTCCCCGTTGACTCACTACTTTATTTTTCCCTCTACTCTTTTCTAACAAACCATCCTCAATCTTATCTTCCTCTAAGATTTCCTCTATCACATCCACATTACCTTCCTCCTCAATAATTTCTTTCCCTTCCTCTACTATTTCTCCTTCCTCTTCCTCATTAGTGCTCAAAACACTATACTTTGACGAGGATATATGTATCTCACTCCCTATTTGCTTCGGGGTACTTGGTTGTGAACGACCAATTCTCCCCTGTGGCACTTTAGCCCAGTCATCCCCAGTATCATCACTTATCTCCTCCTTGTTTCTCTCTGGCTGAACTTCTCTCAAAGGTGATGCTTCCCCAGAATCCTCAACACTAACTCCAGCACTGACTCCAACACTTTCCTCCTTATGTTCTTCTCCATCCTTTCTGACATTATCATCCTTTAGATCAGGAGCAATTTCCTTTTCTTTTCCTTTTTTACCCATAGCACACACCTTCTCTGAGTGTCCCCATTTGTCGCAATGTTTACACTTAGAGAGAAGCCATGGATAATCAAACTCCACTGTAAACTCCTCACCTCTACTTGTAAAACTCATCTCCTTTGGCAAAACTTTTGTAACATCCACTTTTACAAAAATCTTCGCCACTTCAAAGCTAGTACAGGCAAGTGTCTCCGGATGAAGCTTAACTGGGAAACCCACTGGACTCGCCAGGAGACTCAGGCCCTCCCAAGAGAACATATGCAATGGAACCTTTGTAAGATTGATCCACATGGGTATCGTATCCTCCTCTTGCTTCTCTTCTTCAGAACGTGGTGTCCATTTACTGACAACCATCGGAATCCCCACAATGTTCCACATCCCACGCCTAATAATCTTCTCCCTTGCTTTAGGATTCGAAACCTTGAACCTCATCATCGTTTCATTCACTTCATAGACCTCCACCTTTGCTGCTAGATCCCCATATTTCCAGATCTTATTGAGAACCATATGGACTTTTGCTACGTGAGGAGCTTGATCCAAAAACTTCCCAACTAAAAAATCCTCCCAAATCGGAGTCGATTTAGTGATTACCTCTTCCGGAATCACCACAGTTTGTTTCCCCCCTTTTTCCAAGATCTCAACATCGTATTTCTTCCGAGATTTCTTATCATGCGCCACAGCAGCCCAACTTTGATCCATTTTCTTCTCCCCCAACACCTTATCCTCATTCCGAGACTTCCCCCCCGATTCCCCTCCCGGAGAACCCGGTAAATCCGGCGGATCCGCCGTCGCCATCGAACCAACGAAACCGTCGTCAATATCGCACTCAGAATCGCCATTTAATCTTTGTCTTTACTTTGTTTGTAGGACTCTTTCTGCCAGCTTCTGTGAGACCTATTCTAGGTTCACTCGAGGATTCTAAGCAAGTCAAAGTGTTTCCCCTTACAGATGTAAGTATATATAAAAATTATTCGATGATTTGCTATCTAATAAGTGGCCTTACGTTTCGACTCAATAGAAACTTAAATTTTGTGATTGTTATTAGTTTTTCAGAATGGATTCGCAAACACTTGACACAATAACAGCATTTAATGCTGCCAATGAGCAAATGTAGATTGATGATGAGGATGAAACAGAAACTTAAGGACAAGCACATAGTGAAACTTATCCTATTCGAGCAACTAAAACTGTGAGTCATTCAAAATGCACAAAGTCTCTTGTTTGGAAAGATTTTGACCCCATAGCAGTAGATGCAGATGGAAAAAGAAGGAGTCGTTGCATTCATTGTAACAATAAGCTAGTATCAGAACCTGCCTCAGGAATATCTTCTTTGGAACGACATTTAGAAATCTGTCCAAAAAAGCCTTCTGGATAAAGAGGTGAGCCTGAGTATGATCACAAAGTAGATCGTGATATGATCAGTGAGATCATCATTTACCATGATCAGCCTTTTAAGTATGTTGAGTATGAGAAGGTTAGGGCTAGGGACAAGTATTTGCGTCCCAAATGCCAGCATATATGTAGGCAAACAGTCGGAGCTGATGTTTATAACAGATATGTGGAAAAAAAGAGAGAAGCTGAAGAAAGGGTTTGCAGAATTCAAGGGTCGGATATCTTTTAAATCAGATATGTGAACAACTTCTACTACTATGGTCGGCTATATCTGTCTAACAGCTCATTGTGTTGATGATAGCTTCATGCTGGACAACAAGATATTAGCATTCTGTGAGCTGAAACCTCCACATAGAGGTGAAGAAGTGGCTAATAAACTTCTTAGTTGTTTGAAGGAGTGGGGATCAGAGAAAAAGGGCTTCTTTATGATATTGGATAATGCCAATATTAACGATAGTATGCAGAAGATTCTCAAGCATCAACTTCAAATGATAAGTGGCAACGGGTTGTTGTGTGATGGGAGGTTCTTCCATGTTAGATGTTGTGCACACATTTTGAATCTCATAGGAAAGAAGGTTTAGAACTTGCTGCTGGTCTTCTGGAAAATATCCAAGAGAGTGTTAAGTTTGTCAAAGCATCTGGATCACGGATAGAAGCATTTGCAGCATGTATTCAGAGTGCAGGGATTAGGAGTGGAGATAGATTGTCTCTAGATGTACCAACAATATGGAATTCAACTTATGATATGCTTGCTAGAGCTCTGAAGTTTCGTGAC
Source organism: Brassica rapa (assembly GCF_000309985.2). NCBI lineage: Eukaryota > Viridiplantae > Streptophyta > Magnoliopsida > Brassicales > Brassicaceae > Brassica > Brassica rapa. The sequence goes on from NC_024804.2 coordinate 7,540,674, forward strand.
ACGTTCACTAGCTTGAAAGAGTGTGACAGGAGTTACAGAGCACACTGCCTTCATAGGATGAATGAGATCGAGGGGAGAAATTTTGTTAGTTTTTGAAGCCTTTTCAGCAGTATTACCACATACTTCTCAGGCATTAGTTACCCCATGGCTAATGCATATTTTCTACCAGTGTGGAAAATTGAATGCTTGCTGATGAAGTATGTCAGTTGTGATGATGGAGTAATGAAAGAGATGGCTAAGAAAATGAGAGTTAAGTTTTCTAAGTATTGGGATGAATATAATCTTATTCTAGCTATGAGAGCTGTTTTAGATCCAAGATTTAAACTGCAAATAATTAGAACAACTTATGACAAAGTGGATTCGAGAACTGCTGAGAAAAAAGTTGAAGTTGTCAAGAAGAATCTTAAAATGCTTTATAAAGATTATGTAGCCAAGTTTCAAAGTTCTTCTTCTACCTCTTCAGCAACACCAACTCCACTTGAGCTTCTTACTGAATCACCATAAGAAGATTATCTGAATTATGTAAGTATTTTTCCAATCTATAAATTCATGTCATAATTTTTTTTATCTATCTAATGTGATGCTTCTTTAATATAATAACATAGGATTTGTTTGAACTTGACCGGAGCATCCATCCTGGTCTAGACAATAAGAAGACGAATCTGGAGATATATTTAGAAGATCCTAGGCTAGATTTGAGGTCCTTTACTGACATAGAGGTTTTAGGTTATTGGAAAGATCAAGGACAACTCTATGGCGATTTAGCTTTTCTTGGATGTGATTTGCTCAACATTTCAATCACAAATGTGGCATCGGAATCAGTATTTAGCATTGGAGGGCGGGTGATAAGTCCTTACAGAAAATGTCTTCTTCCGGAAAATGTCCAAGCAGTACTTGATACTCGAAACTGGTTTAGAGATTTTGTTGAGTTTGAAGGTAAATTATTAGTTTTGAAATTGTATGTTCTTGTTTCATATATATGTCAATTTATGTAACTACAGATTATATTTTATAATTGCAGGTGATGTTGAAGATTATTTTGATGAAGACAAGGATATTACAACCACAGCTAGTAGTTCTGGAATTAGTTAAAAAAACCTTGGGTCATTTTGAATCTGTTACTTTAAGTTGATACTCTGTGTTTCTGGATTCTGAGTTTGTTTCTGCTTTTGAACTTTGTTTCTGCTTAATTTCTGAACTTTGTTTCTGCTTTTGAACTCGTTTCAAAACATATCATGAGGCTCTTAGCTATGTTTGTAGTAATTATCTTCTCTATTTGGGATTTATTTCTTTTGGATTTATGTGTTTTATAGTCACGCTTCTATATTAAACATAAGATTTATCTCGAAACCGGATCATGCTAGCTAACAGTGGAATGTTTTTGCATTATGTATTTGCTTATAATGGCATTTGAACTTCTTGATATTACACCAGTTTTTTGTCTAGTGTTTCACTTCTTTAGCGTCTAGAAATCAAAGCATCAATACTTTGTGAGGTTGTGCAGATACCTCATGGTACTGGATGACATATTTTTTAATCTTGAAGCTCAAAACTTAATTTAAAACTATAAAACTCAAAAAATGATTAAAAATTAATTATACAATACATATAAATTTAGTCTAAAACTAAAAAGCTTTAACTAAAAATCCACAAAACTTAAAAAAAAAAAATATAGAGACAAGGTTTTTCAAGGGTTACCCTAATGATACCAGGTTTTACGGATTTTTTAGTTTAGGGTATTTTTTTGGCGGGTTTATTTTGGGTTCGGGCCGGACCGGGTAATTTTCCCCATCACAACATCCCTAGGAATTAGGATGACAAAAGGATAAGTGAGTTTTTGTCTAAATTACTCCCCAAGGACCGGCGTGACAGTGTACGACAAGAAAACAATGTATATATGACTTCTTTTTCATATACGGAACTTTGGCTCTTATAGATCCAAAGAGAAATGGTCTTCGGAGATTCTAGTACAAATGTACAATCCAAAAAGTCCCCGACACCCTTATTAAACCAACTATAAAACTCTTTCGCTCTTTCGCTCAAAAAAAAAAAAACTCTTTCGCTCTTCGATCGTCTTTTCTATTTTTTTTTTTTCTTGTAACACATTTCACTCTATTCTTACACCAATCCTTGTCCTTGTGTCATTCTCCGCTACATCCATTCCATTTTATTTTCTTCTTCCAAAGACAGTATAACACATTTAAACTAACATTGAGCTTTAACATCGCAAAGCATCCGGGTTTACCAACAGAATCACCTGAATTTCGATCTATATTAGAATAAGTTTCCGTTGTTTTTTGGTTACTTAAAATTTTATTCTGGTTCCGTTTAAACTCTACTTCCACTTACACCATTACTAGGTGGACGGTCCGCACATATGTACAGATGAATTTGATTTGTAAACAACTATATATATCAGTAAAGTATATAATTGTCAGTTATATAAAATATGATTCTGTAAAAATATAATACTTATTTAAATTTATTCTATAAATTTATATAGTAATTCTTATTAGAAAATGTGAAGTTTATAGTTTTGAATATATAAATTAAATACAATTTAAGACTTAATATAAAATGCTATTGTGGCTGTTTGCCTCCTCTTGGTAAGTTCAGATTCCTATCGGGTTGTTTCTGTATAAAATTTATGAAGAGAGTCATCTCCATTGTGGCTCTATTTGTGTTTGTGTTTCTTCCCGGTGATATAGGGTGCTGTTTTTGGGTTACATGTTTGCGCCTGCCGGCTGTGAGGTGGTATTTGTGGTTTCTTAGAGGGGTCCTACTTCCCCCACTGTTTGGATTTGTAGAGTAGTTGTCTCCATCAGTTTTTGTAGGACGATGTATTGAACTTGTGGCTTCACCGGGTATCTGATTACCTTGAGACAAGGGTCAAGCAAGAGATCATCTTATCCTTTCTTTTAATGTTGGCTTGCCGTAGTTCTATTTGCAGTGTCAGCTGAAAGTTTAAGTTTCGTGGATGAAACTCGCATTAGTTAGTTTGTTGTTGTTTTTATTTCTATTGTTTAGTATCATGGCTCCGGAAAGATATGTATTTGCCGGCTTTGTCTCCGGTATATTTCTCTCGAGCTGTGTCTCATGTATCCTTCTCGGGCTTTGTTGTAGTTTCTGAATGATTGTAACTTTACTGAACCTTCTTTTAATCTACCAGATGACAAAAAAAAAATGCGAAAACGATATCAAATATAGAATATATAGTATGTGATGATATAAATATTACATATCAAGTTCATTTGATTTGATATGTTAACCCACATGCCGAGTGTTAAGCAGTTTTTTTTTTTCTTGACACACTACAAAGAATATGTACATTTTTAGCACATGATATATGTTATAGTAGGGATTTAATAGCAAATTCATAAATGTTACGTAATTACAGTCATCGTAAGTACCCCTTCTACGATAACATTTTTGTAATGCTACGAAAAATAGAGATATGATAGCAATATTCGAATGCTATTATTAACTTAAATAACGATCCATATTTCGTGTTATAAAAAATCTTTCTACGATAAACCAAAAAATAAATATAATTAAAAATAAAATAACTAAAAATGAAACCAAAAATTGTTTTATATTGAAATAAAATAAATTTTATTTATAAATTAAAATTGGCTTACAAATTAATTTTATTTTACAAAACTAAACCAGAAATTTAAAATAAACTCAAACCAGTACAATTTCTCTAAACTGGTTTACACTAAACCAAATCTAAACCTAACAAAAAAGAGACTCCAGCTGCCTTCTCCATATCCTTGCCCCTCTTCCAACGGCCATGAGCCTTGCCCCCTCCAGCCGCCACGAGACTTGCGTCTTCAAGCCACAATGGGCCTTACCTCCTCCAAATACCATGAACCTTGCCTCCTCCACCTATCTTTAGCAAAAAGAAAACAAAATCAGATGCATAATAGAGAAATAGAGGGGAGATATGTTTGAACCGAGATCTGTCGGGAAACTAGTGAAAAGTAGACGAGACCTCGTCGGTGGTTCGAGACAAAAGCGTTTATTAGATCAGAGAATCGTCCGGGCGGTTTACAAATAAGGAAATAAGCGGTAGAAAGCAAACCGGCAAAATCTAGTTCGCCGGATTGTACAAGTCGGCGAGAAAGAGATGGAAACCCTAGTTCTAGCCGAAATTAAGTGTGTGTGATGATTTGTGGATCCCCTTTTTGTTGCCTCTTGCTCTCCTTATATAGGCGACCAGTCGATGACCTAACTCGTCTCCATTCGGTGGGCTTTACATTTGTTGGGCCGAGCTATCGAGCCCTTGTGTCAAGCCGTCGAGTCGAGTGCATTCAGTCGCTCGTTTGATCGACTAAAAGCAGTCTTGAGTCGAGCTGATCGGGAGCTCGTAAGCCGACGAGCCGAGCCCCTTCCCAATTGTTATGGGCCATACCAACTATTCTGTGCGCCTTTTTGGGAGGATCGGATCCATACCCAACAGTAAGTACTCCCAGTTCACTGGTGAATAGCGTAGCCGACTCAGTGAATTTGGAAGTGAGGCCTGAGGGATAGTTGTTATGAAGTTGTACTCCTGTCTGTTTCTTGGCTAGACGCGTCATGCATCTTCTTGCGACTGATCGCTGCATGCTGCGCTCGCGCGTCGAATCATCGGGATTCATCATTTGGTCGAACCGACGAAATTTCCCCGGTTCTGAACGTAACCACCGGTTTTGGCCTAAACCGGCTCTGGTCCACCTCGAGAAGTCGAAATGCGACCCCCTTTTCTTATAAATACCCCTCTTCCCTCTATTCTTCCTGCGATTTCAGGTACATTCTGTGGGAACCGAAATTCACACCGTCGATTTCCGTTTAAATAAGGAAACTAGGAAAACCCTAATTTCCCAGAGGTCCCGGATATCTGCTAATACCACACGCCAAGCAATCAGAACACGAGAAATAACAACGATAAAATAAAAGAAATCAAAAAGAGAGCAAAATAGATCTTATTTCGAATCTGCGTTTGAGCGTTACAACAAGGTATAAGCCTGGGCTCGAGAGCTGTCGGCGAGATTCCTAGTTCTAAAACCCTAAGACGGCTAAAACCTAATTGAGTCGCAGCTTGAATAACAAAAACGGAAATATGCCTAAATCGCTCTAAGTGCTAAGTTTGCTCTGAAAAAAGTTCTCCTCATGCTTCTCGCCTAGGACTCCTTATATACTAGCTCCAAGGTCGGTTTACGCTTTTACTCTTCTGCCCTTAAGCCGTCATAGCATAAAATGGAGATATTTCATTTTTCTCCGATCTTCACAATTATATTTAAACTTCCGTATTTATCCGCGGAAACTTTACATTTATCTTTCCTTGTGGACCAAGCGTAAACCGTTCTACGGTTTACTGGCTTTGGTTAAGAAATCGTAAGTTGGGCCTTGAGTCGTGTCTTAGGTCCCTATGGGCCGTCTTCCGACTTGATACGTTTATTACGATTTCTCTTCGATAAAGAACGAACTTTCCGCGGTTTTTACCGCGAAGTTTAGTTGATGTCTTAGAATGGTCGGAAGGCATGAACCGAATTTGCTACGGTCTTCGGGAGATAGCATCGTAGGATAGACGAGAATGCATGGACTGGTGTCGTATCGACGTTTCGGAACGTAGAGACCGAGACGGACGCTCGGTCGCTACGTAGCGACCGAGACGGATGCTCGGTCGCTTCGTAGCGACCGAGCTTGGCTTGAGCTCGGTCGCTACGTAGCGACCGAGCGGGACGGACGCTTGGTGGCTATGCAGCGATCGAGCTATGGCGTGGACTTGGTCGCTACGTAACGACCGGATAGCGTGCATGTGTGGTGGTTGCTCTATGACCAAGCTTGGTTTGTTTGCTTCGAGCTTTCAAGGAAACTTTTTCGTAAAACTTCGTCTTTGGTTATTTTTACGAAAATCATATTTTTCTTTTACTATCTCTTCGGAGATATAATTTCCGAGGGTTTTCGGGCGTTAATTTCGTTATGACCGTTTTTGATCCCGAACAGTTAGCCCCCCAGCCCGTTAGGACCATGCATCGTAGGTTCCTAGCATGCGGTTAGGCATGTTTGGCAAGTTAGGCGTGTTGAATGTAATTAATACCCGAAAGTCCGAGTTTGAATAGTAAATTCTCATGCCTATAAGAGGGAGGTAACTTGCTTCTATCTTTTCACTTCATTATTTTTCAAACTCAAGAGTGAAAAGATCCTTTCAATTCTCTCTCTCTGCTGTTGTGGTTTCTTCTTTCCCTTTTTTTTTCTGAGAATGTCTCAAGGGATTTCGGACAACGCTCATCCTACTATCTTTAATCGTGAAACCGTCCGTAACCGACGTGGTGAGGTTGTCCAAGAGGTCGAGTTCGTAGCGTACTCCGTTGATCCTGCCGAGGCCGACGCGTATTGGGTGGCCACGTGCAATGTGGAAGAACCGCCTCCCGAGCCGTGGGTTCCCATGAGACATTTTTCAGAAAGGGTCGTTGGAAGACCGAGCAGGTGTACCCTCCCATTCCTTGGAACCGTACGCAGATTTTGTCATGTCCCGGAAAACGTGGACTTTCGATTACCCCTCGAGGGAGAGAGAGCTGACGAGCCTCCCGAAGGCTTCTTTACTTTGTACGAGGATCATCTGATGCGTGCTCGTTTATGGTTTCCCATCCCGTCGGTTATAATAGAGTTTCTGAACCGTCTGGAAGTTTCGATAAGTCAGATTTCCCCCCGCGGTATAAAACACCTTGTCGAGCTGCTAGTCTTAGGATATGAGCGAGGCATAGAGCTCAGCGCTGGTTACCTCGAAGCTCTCCTTACCCTTTCTCTAGTTGGGAACGATCGTCTGTACGGGTTTAGACCGCGTACTTATATGGAGATTCTGAGAGGATTTCCCCAGGGCAGTCGTGTTTGGAAGAGTTACTTCTTTTATGTTAGATTGGACCAAGCCTCGGTCGCCGTGGAGTGCCTTCCTGCGTTTAGGTGACTATGGGGAGTAGGAGGTAACATGTTTGAATGATCACTCGTTGTTTTCCTACTACCTTTATTTTATATCTGAACTACGCCTATTTTGCAGTGTACAACCCCATTCCTCCTTGTCCGAAGGATCTGTTCGTCGTCCGGGACCTTCTCCGTGGTGGTCCGTTGTTTTGGGGTCATTTCTCCCCCGAGAGGGTTCGTGTTGCGGTTGAGACCCATCGATCTCGTTTTAGCTCGACGATTGACGATGATATGGGGGTGTCCTTTGAAGGCGCCTCTTCGTCCGCTGTCTATGCTACTGGACAGAGCAGTGGTCGGAGGTCACTCGACACTGAGGACGATGCAGAGCCGATGGTTGAGGACCCTGTCCCTGGTTACGGTGGGTAACGATTGCGAGAACTGATCGTGCAACGCTGATGGTTGAGTTTGTATTTGTTGGGACTGGCCGTTGGTGGCTTTGAATCCCCTACCACTTCGCGGCTTATATATTATGAACGTCTTATTTCGAGTTTTTCTGAGTAGGTTTTGAAATAAATATGAGTTGTCGTCTCATATCTTGTTCTGGTATGACGTTCAATCTATCGGTTCGTTCATGACCTTTCGTAGAAGATTTTGCTTCTTGTTACGGTTTTTGGGAACGTTAAGATGTGAACGGAGAGACATGGTTTAAGATCTCGTATCACTTAGATATCATGTCTTGAGATGTTTGAGACCAATGCGATGGGTTTAGGGCAAGACCTAGGTTTACTTTCGGTTTAAGGTTTATGCGGTGACTAGCCGGCTATCGTTTTTCCTGTTGCGATTTCTTCCTGACTCGTACCGATTTAAAGTCCGCGATAAGTTATCGGCTTATATAACTCGTGTGGTACGAATCGAAAATCTTCTCAGAGGCAATTTTTAAGCCAACTGGGAGTACTAAACCAAAATTTCGGATTTTTGTTGTAGCGCGCTTTCGTCAAAGTGCTGGATGTTTTGAAGATCAAAAGAGTGATCGAGTTGCGTTTGTTTAAGACAGCTGGAGCGTTCGTCAGGGCCAATCGACGAACATGGTATAGATTTTTGGTGGTCGCGTTCGGACAAATTTGTTCGTATTATCTTCGAATTTTAACTTTGCGACGTCTCGCAGTTATTTCGAAGATTATACGCGTATTTCTTAAGTGTTTGAAGGATGTTTTAAAAAACGATTTTTGGGACGGGTGAGGCCGTTGACAAGAGTTTTGATGTTTCTAGACGTGTTGTGAAGTTTGTTTTTGTGCTGAATTAAGCGTAAACGTTTTTCGATAAAAAGGAGTAATGGGGATTGTAGTAAAAGTTTTCGGAGTTTCTAAAAACTTGATTACAATAGTGCATCTTTTCCTATGTGGGAGTATACGAGTATACGCACCCACTCCCCCCTCCCCCTTTTTAGAGAGGGGGATAGCTGAACTCGTCTTTCGATGAGCTGCCTACGTACCTCTTTCGAGGATCAAGCCATCTCGTAGTTCTGTTTCATGCCGCGAGCATTTTATACTCGGCGGTTGTCGCCGTGCTGACCGCCTTGATCGTGACGATCGTGGCTGGTTCAATGATTTTTTCCGGATTTTCCGGTTGGGTTGAAGTGTCCGCTTCGGACTCGCGTTCAGTTTCGACGTCCGAGGCGTTTGCGTCGGCGGAAGATGTCAGATCGTTTGACGCGTTTTCGGCCGAAGAGTGGTCTATCTTCGTGCGCTTGCGATTTGCTGCGGCAGAGGTCGCGATTTGTCTTAACTTGTGCTCCGCTAGAAAGTACAGTCGTGACTGTTTCTGACATCCCCATATAGCTGCGACTCCGCTTGGGGTTGGGAACTTGATGCCCAGGTGATACGTTGATGGGACGGCTTGCATGGCGTTGAGCCATGGGGTTCCCATGATCACATTGTAGATAGCGGGGTGATCGACTACCGCGAACTCGACGATTTTCGTGATCTCTTTGGCCATGACCGGCAACTGGATTGATCCGAGGGTCATCGATACCTCGCCTGAAAAACCCGTGAGTGGTTTTGGTGTCTGAACTACTTCTCCAAGTTTGATGCTCATTCGATTGAGAGTATCACGGAAGATCACGTTGACCGTGCTTCCCGTGTCGATGAGGATTCTTCCAACCTCTAGGTCTCGAACGACAAGGTCTATGACGAGCGGATCGCAGTGAGGTTGATCTATGCCGCAAGCCTCCTCCTTCGTAAAGGTGATTGGGCAATCTAGGCTATCTCGAGGAGGAGACCACGTAGGCCAGTTTGCACTCGATTCTGCCTTGCGCTGATAAGCCTTGATGGCCGAAACAGTATCGCCGCAGTATTGCGATCCTCCGATGATCATGTTGACTCTGCGCCGATTGTTGTCATTCCCCTTTTCGTCCGGCCTCGTGCCGCGTTTATCCCCGGATTGGTTTCGTTGAGGGGATTTTTCAGCGGGCGGATTTCTATCCGTCCTTGGAGGTCGATCGGAATCGAGGATGAGATCTTTGACGCTGGTTACTTCCGAGAGCTCTCCAGCGAGTAGCTTCGCGGCCAGCCTTTCTCACAAGACCTTGCAGTTAGTTGTGGAGTGTCCTCGGGACTGATGGAACTCGCAGAAGGTGTTCTCATCATATCCTTGATTGCGAGTCCACGTATTACCTGTGGTTCGGGCTTGGTCCGAACTGATCGCGTAATTATGCGCCCCTTGGAGATCTTCCCCCTCGTGGTGGACATACTTGTCGTTACGAGAATTCTTCTTTTTAGCTTTCGGATCTACGTCTTTCGAGGATGGTTTTGCCGCCTTATGTTTTTGCGACAAGACTTTTGTCTCTTCCTCGACTATGATGTAGTCCGTTGCCTTGTGGAGGGCGTCCTGGATCGTTCGCGGTTTGTCGAGGGTTATCCATTTTCTGAATTTTGACTTGTACCAGAGCGTCTTTCTCAGCGCCTCGATGGCCACTTTGTCGCTTATTCCGCCGACCCTGGACATTATCAGTTTGAACCGGCTGATGAACTCGCGGAGTAGTTCGTCTTCCCTCTGGGAAAGACTCCAGAGGTCGACATCGGAAGTTTCCCTGTCGATGAATACAGAGTATTGTTTGAGAAATTCCGATGCTAGCTGTCGGAAACTCCCGATAGTGTTGCGAGGAAGGCGTGCGAACAATTCGAGTGCCGCTCCTTCCAGATTCTCGATGAACAGGCGGCAGTAGCCGGCATCCTTTTCGCCGTCCTTCAGCCTCGCTCTTCCCATTGCGATATGGAAAGCGTGAAGATGCGCTTTCGGATCGGTTGTACCATCATACTTCGATACTTTGATCTTTCCTGGATCGAATACCCTCATATCCGAAATGCGACAGGTAAAGGGGGTCTTCCGAGCTCCTTCCAGGAGTCAGTCGATCTCGGGGGCAGCGCTAGTAGCATGATGGATTTGCGATTTTACGGCTCTTACTTCAGCCGCAGTTTTGGTGATGTAGTCGCGGAGATTGCGAATATCCGACGTCTCGCCAGCAGATTTCCGAGCTTGTCGGCGTTTGCTGCGAGTGAGCTCGGTCTGCTTTTCAGCTAGCTCTTCCTGTTCGTTCCAGTAGAGGATTTCCTCCTCTTCTGTCATCGGTTTTTCGAACGGAGAGCTTTCCCGAGCAGATCGGCTTCTGGTCCTTTTTGGATGTCTGTCGACGTCCTCGTCGGTGTCGTTGGAGACATCGCTAGGATCCAGGTCGATGCATTCGGCTTCGTTATCCTCCGAAACCTTTGCAGGAGGCGGAGGACTTTCAGGGTTCCCCTTTTCGATGGGAGATTTCTCGCTAGGGTTTTGACACGAAGGTCGTTCCCGCGCGACTCCAGATCTGTCGAGTGGGGTAGCGAAGTCGAGTCTTTTCCCGCGGATTTTGGTGGTTCCGCGGGGACGGATTGCTTGAGACCTTGCCGTTAAGGTTTCAACCTGTTTGGTCAACGTACTCACGAGCTTATCCTGTTCTTCCGACCTTTTCTCATAGGTGGCGAACATCTTTTTAAACTCCTCGAGCGCCGCGGCGTTGGCTGGTGCGTTGGCCGTGGATACGTCCGCTGCTGGAGTATGGAGATCGGTGCCACTGCCTCCGTCGAGAGGAGTCTGCACGTTATCCGCGTCGTCAGTTGACATGTCTGGTTGAGCGTGATGTGGTTGAGAGTTAGATTGATCCGTACCCCCCCCCCTCCTTCTAGCGCCAAACTGTGGGAACCGAAATTCACACCGTCGATTTCCGTTTAAATAAGGAAACTAGGAAAACCCTAATTTCCCAGAGGTCCCGGATATCTGCTAATACCACACGCCAAGCAATCAGAACACGAGAAATAACAACGATAAAATAAAAGAAATCAAAAAGAGAGGAAAATAGATCTTATTTCGAATCTGCGTTTGAGCGTTACAACAAGGTATAAGCCTGGGCTCGAGAGCTGTCGGCGAGATTCCTAGTTCTAAAACCCTAAGACGGCTAAAACCTAATTGAGTCGCAGCTCGAATAACAAAAACGGAAATATGCCTAAATCGCTCTAAGTGCTACGTTTGCTCTGAAAAAAGTTCTCCTCATGCTCTCGCCTAGGACTCCTTATATACTAGCTCCAAGGTCGGTTTACGCTTTTACTCTTCTGCCCTTAAGCCGTCATAGCATAAAATGGAGATATTCCATTTTTCTCCGATCTTCACAATTATCTTTAAACTTCCGTATTTATCCGCGGAAACTTGACATTTATCTTTCCTTGTGGACCAAGCGTAAACTGTCCTACGGTTTACGGGCTTTGGTTAAGAAATCGTACGTTGGGCCTTGATTCGTGTCTTAGGTCCCTATGGGCCGTCTTCCAACTTGATACGTTTATTATGATTTCTCTTCGATAATGAACGAACTTTCCGCGGTTTTTACCGCGAAGTTTAGTTGATGTCTTAGAATGGTCGGAAGGCATGAACCGAATTTGCTACGGTCTTCGGGAGATAGGATCGTAGGATAGACGGGAATGCATGGACTGGTGTCGTATCGACGTTTCGGAAGTGCTCGGTCGCTACGTAGCGACCGAGACGGATGCTTGGTTGCTACGTAGCGACCGAGCTTGGCTCGAGCTCGGTCGTTACGTAGCGACCGAGCTTGGCTCGAGCTCGGTCGTTACGTAGTGACCGAGACGGACGCTCGGTCGCTACGTAGCGACCGAGCTAGCGACCGAGCTTGGCTCGAGCTCGGTAGCTTGGCTCGAGCTCGGTCGCTACGTAACGACCGGATAGCGTGCATGTGTGGTGGTTGCTCTATGACCAAGCTTGGTTTGTCTGCTTCGAGCTTTCAAGGATACTTTTTCGTAAAAACTTTGTCTTTGGTTATTTTTACGAAAATCATATTTTTCTTTTACTATCTCTTCGGAGATATAATTTCCGAGGGTTTTTGGGCGTTAATTCTGTTATGACCGTTTTTGAAGCAGAAATGGAAAGAAGTGGCAACCGGATCGAGTCCTGCGAGATATGCGGCCGGGGATCTTCTTTCTGAATGCGACGCGATTCACCGTGAAGCTATGATGGACACCGTGAACATGGACACACCCCATAAAGTGGATCTTCTTACTGACTGTAGATAGTACTAAGATGCTAAAGTGGATCAACCTGTCAACTATACACACTTACCTTGATTGTTTGAAGGAACCAAAGCTGGCCTTCAATACTAAACCTGACATAACTGCTTGTTTTGGGGCTTGGTATACATGAGATCACATTCCTCAGACAAGTCTGGAAGGTAAAGCCTTATGTAGATTTTATTATCACATTTTCTCTCTCTATTTCGACCCTAGAGTAGTTAGTATTAGTTTTAAATCCAAAAATTTATTGCTTTATTAGGACTTAAGATTTAGTTAGGTGGAATCTGAACATGACTTGGTGGCTACAACCATTAAGGCTTGCTTCATAAGGATTCCAAACAAAAAGAATTCGAACGGGACTTGGAGGAGGCAATCTCCAAGTCTCGGTTCATATGAATTCTTGGATATATGTCAAAAAGAAGTGAACATGGCTTGGTGGCAAACACCATTAAGACTTGATTCATGGAAGACTGTCCAATCTTGGTCACTGATCCTGCAATGGAAGCAGACTTTGACTCAAAAGAGAAATTAGAGAGAGAAATTAGGAACTAACGTTTACCTGCAGATCCAGATACTTTGGTCTGAAAATCCTTGCATCTTGTGATCGATACTCCAAAGGTAAAGCATGCAGTTTTCTATTTATGCTAAGAAATGAGGTTAGTAGAGGGGAATGTCAGACAAGATTTGCTGAGTTGTAGACTAGTTGAATTTGGTTGCTAAGCTAGGATAATGCATAATGTGCTTTTGGATGTGGATTGCGAAATTGTAGAGGTGATGATTTCTATGTGATTAATCTATAAGTCCTTGTTGTTTTCAATCCTCTTTCAGAGAGACTACCTGTTTGTTTGCTTGAGGACAAGCAAAAGGGTAAGTCTGGGGGAGTTGATGTACCATGGATTTGACTCATTTTCATCCATGGTATATAAGTATTTTACTATCTATATACTATATATTCTATCCTATTAGGTATGTTTTCAGGTTCAGAAGTATCTTGGAGTAAAGTGATGATTATGGAGCATTTAGGAGCTTAAATGAGATTTCATCCGAGCTGACCATTAGAGGTCGGTACGAAGGAGAGACAATCAATCGATGCACATCCAGTGTCGTTGATCGATACAGAAGAGACGCCTCGACGATTGAACATTATGATCGATCGATGTACGTCCTGTACCATTGATCCATGCCGAGACGCGGACGCCGACAACTTGTGTCCATTGGGATTCTTTGATTTGTTCTCTTAGAACATTGAGTAGAAACTTGTGTGTGATCACCTAAATCTGAGAGAAACACTTGAGTGGGTGAGATTAAACACTTGAGAGTGTGAGGTTTTATTTCCTAACTTTTGTGTTGAGATTTTCAGGTTATGATGTATGGTCTTCAAAGGAAAAGTAGCAAGGAGAAATCCCCATGACAAACTGTCTCTCAATCTCCATTTAAATATTCTTTGAATAATTTTGATGAGTTTGTTAGTGTGCAAGAACAGCCAGACATATGGAGAAAAACGACCAGAGATGTGGCTGATCCAAAGAGGCGTTTGCTTCAGTTTGATGTCCAAGAGTTTTGTGATAACTTTGTCGAGGAAGTGGTGAAAACCCTCAAGGATGTCAACCAGACCAATAAGAAGAGCACATCCACACGTGCACCTGTAGCTGAGCAATCCTTATTCATCAGCAAGAAATCCAAAGGTAAATCTGAAACCCATGTTGAGGAGTTAAAAGATTTTTCAGATTCTTTACCCATCTATGATGAATATGATGAAGAACCAATTGAAAGCTTGATGATTTGCGAGAAAAACTGTAATTTTCCTTCTTCTGAATCTGAGTTTATGAATGATAATGAACAGACTATTGTAGAACTAACCATTTTGCAACCAGAGCATCCGAGTAGTCTTGTTTTGTCTCAACAGGTTTTTGAGGAAGAGCCATTAGACTATCCACATCAAAGACCACGTCTTGACTCTAAGAACCCGTTGGATGAGAATTTAGGTCCTATCTTTGATGAGGAGGACGAACCTGGCCCAGTCTTTGATGAAGAAACAACAAGCATCACCTCCATCGTTATGGAGAGCCATCTATGTTTTGATCCCGACACAAGTCCTGTCCCTTTGACTCCTGATCTTCAAGAGAACTTGTTTGTTTTGAGTTTCCAGGAAAGACAGGTTCAGCCTCTGAGAAATAAAAGCAATGACCGTGTCCAACAGTCTGAGATTTGGAGAAGCTTTGTTGTCCAAACTGGCTACCTTGGAGATGCCAGCGACAGGGGTAAAGTCAAAAACGGATATCTCAACATTACGAAGGTCTTTTTTCATGAAACCAATTTCCCTGGCAGCCAACTCACCAAGGATTCACTGAGGCTTGGAATCACTTGAAAAGCTTCACGGAGGAAGGAGTTATGAATTTTCCAAACCGGAGGTTCTCCAGTCCGTCTATCCGCGAGTACCAGACTTCTAAATGAGATTCATACCCAAGAAAGAAGCGGCCTGAGCCAAAACCGATCCTCATGAACCAAAGGTGTTTCCTCAGTCAACCTCCTATCCAAACCAAAAGCACTGTAAGGATCATGGTTTGATTGACTGCTATACCATGGATTTGACCCATTTTCATCCATGGTATATAAGTATTTTACTATCTATATATTATATATTCTATCCTTAGGTATGTTTTCAGGTTCAGAAGTATCTTGGAGTAAAGTGATGATTATGGAGCATTTAGGAGCTTAAATGAGATTTCATCTGAGCTGACCATTAGAGGTCGATACGAAGGAGGGACAATCGATCGATGCACATCCAGTGTCGTCGATCGATACAGAAGAGACGCCTCGACGATTAAAGATTATGATGAATCAATGTACATCCTGTACCATCGATCGATGCCGAGATGGGACGCGCGACCTAGTTGCAGCTGACTTTAAACCCAGGACTTCACCAAATTACAAGAATACCCCTGACGAGTTTTTAACCGTATAGATTATATACTTCCCTAAGTGAATAGGTTAGAGGAATTAACCCCAACTATAGATTGCTAAGTTGTGGTATTTATTGATGGATTGATCTTAATGCTTGTTCTAGATTAGCTACCTAGAATATTGAATCTAGGAATCTGCATGAGTCAAGCAACGTTGACAATCCAGTCCTGAATCTAATATGTCGGACTAGACGATAGGAAAAAGGCTACCGCTGAACCATGAAGCTAGTGTTCATTATCAACTTGTGCCTAGGGCTTAACTAGAAGCATCGATCGATACTGTCTTCTGACAATCGATCGATCTTGCGAAAGGTGTATCGATTGATGTCCCTATATGACCATCGATCGACACTTTCTTGTGGTCAATAAACGACAGTTGAGATCCAAGATCTAGTTAGTTAACCAGTGAAACATTGCCATTGCTGATCACTATGTTAAGGGGTTGAGTTCTAACATATCATGCAAGCAACTGATAGGTATCTATAGGATTATAATCTCCAACACCTGAATAGAAACCCTGCATCTAATATTTTTCCAATAAGTTACACCCACAATCATCTTGTTAGTCGAGCAATAGACTTGCTCATTTAGGATTGCTATTTACTTTTAAACCAATAAAAAAAAACCTTAGAATTAAAAATCATCTAGATTTAATAGGTTCCTTAGCTCCTTGTGGATTCGATCCCTAAGTACCACAATTGAACCTCTTATTTGAGAGAGAAATTTACTCCTTAGGGTAATTTGAGTGGTATCATTGACTCTACTCGTCATGAAAACGTTTTGAATCCGAGAATTTCTAAGCAAAAACAAATCTTTACTTGGTTGAAAATCGTTTTACTTAAACCATTTCATGAATTGTTTTCATTGAGCTGTGCTTTGAAAGAGATTTGGTTTAGGAAAAGGCATGAACCAAAATTGCTTAGGCCAGAGAATCAATTTGATTTCATTCATGATGAGAATTTTTTGAAATTGGCATTGCCTCATTCTTTTCCTAACAGTTTCACAGCTTGGCCTGATTTTGACATTGATAAACCAAATTTTTGGCAATCATTTTACTTGCTTGATGCTTGCCCACGTGCTTGATGATTATCTTAAGGGCTTGGATCCTGATTTTTATGTCTTAAGGATAGAGAAACCTTTTGACTTTTTCTTTCGCAGATTTGATGTGGTTTCTCTAGTTGTTTCGAATGAACATGATAATCATGATCAGTTTCCAAGGAGAGCAAGCACTGGTGAGCACCTAAGGACATGTGTTCGTGGAACATGGAACCGGACATACTTGACGGAAACGAGTTCAAACCTCCAAGGAAGTTTTTGTCCAAACTTTTCATTCACTGAGTTTTCCATGAATTTTAAATCATTTGTATCTGATTTATTCCCTTTTGATACATGTACAATGGATTTGAGGACAAATCCTTTTGAGAGGGAGGGAATTATGTGCCGCAGTCCACGGATCAGTACATGGAACCAGCTCAGCATGGAGTTCAGGATGTTCTGAACATTTCAACCGAGGTTCATGTTTTTCACCGTACCGGACAGACTGACCGTGCAGTGTACTGGACCGTCCCGCATCCGTCCGGAAAGGAGCTTTGGTTGGAACCATGGCCGGATGACCGATCTGACCGAACCAGTACGCGACCTTCCCAGCAATCTCGACAAGCCAAAGCCAACAGCCGAGCCAGACTTATGCGCCCTAAGGAACGAACACTCGACCGGTAAGGAAAGATATGGACTCGATCCGTGAGGAAGGAGAACTGATGGAATGAATGGTGACACAAAGGGTTGCGGATGGCCCAATGATACTACCAGGGTGCTTGATTGTCGCCTGATACCTGATATGACTCACAGGTGTGAGAACCAAAATTCGCACTGTCGATTTCCGTTTAAATAAGGAAACTAGGAAAACCCTAATTTCCCAGAGGTCCCGGATATCTGCTAATACCACACATCAAGCAATCAGAACACGAGAATGACAACGATAAAATATAAGAAATCGAAAAGAGAGCAAAGTAGATCTTATACAGAATTTGCGTTTGAGCGTTACAACAAGGTAAGAGACTGGGCTACGAGAGCTATCGGCGATATTCCTAATTCTAAAACCCTAAGACGGCAGTAACCTAATTAAGTCGCAGCTCGAATAACAAAAACGGAAATATGCCTAAATTGCTCTAAATGCTAAGTTTTCTCTGAAAAAGTTCTCTCTCCATGCCTCTCGCCTAGGACTCCTTATATACTCGCTCCAAGTTCGGTTTACGCTTTTACTCTTCTGCCCTTAAGCCGTCATAGCATAAAATGGAGATATTCCATTTTTTCCAATCTTCGAAATTATCCTCAAAATTTCGTATTTATCCGCGGAAACTTGACATTTATCCTTCTTTGCGCGCCAAGCGTAAACCGTGCTACGGTTTACGGGCTTTTGGTTAAGAAATCGTAGGATGGGACTCGAGTCGTGTTTTAGGTCCCATTGGGCCGTCTTCCGACTCGAAGCGTTTACTGCGACTTCTTTCGATAAAGAACGAACTTTCCGCGGTTTTAACCGCAAAGTTTGATCGATGATTTAGAATGGCGGAAAACATGAACTGAGTTTGCTCGAGCTTGATCGCTACGTAACGACCGGACAGCGTGCATGTGCGGTAGTTGCGAAATGACCGAGCTTGGTTTGTCCGTGTTCCGATTGTCATACTCGAACTTATCCGTAATTGGTTTGGGTATGTTTCCGATGGCTTATGTTCGATCTAAACGAAGTTCGAGATGAAACTTTATCTCGAGAAGCTATGTTGCGGAGAGTCATACTTATATATTGCGGAGATTTGGACGTTAACTTCGTCGTGACCATTTTTGACCCCAACAACAGGTCCGACAAGGAAGCAAACTCAATCTGTTGCGGGATATGACGCACCGGTCCAACAAGAAAGAGGCGTTTGTTTGGAGCTAACCACACCAAAGAAACTAAGAAATGTTCTAAACTAAGAACAAAGAGTAAAGACTCAAAAGTTGAAAGAAAATGAAATGATATTATTGATAGAAGTGTTTGAATATTTATAGTAAAAAAAGACATAAAACGTATAATGTATAGATCTAGATCTAGATTTAGATCTGGATCAGGATCTGGAATTAAAGACAAAGTAGAAAATATCTTGAGTTCCAGATCTGGTCATAAATGACTAACGTCCAGGTTCGTCTGAACCAAGTGGTTCCTTCGCGGTAAGGAGCAGGACGGACGAGGCGCGTTCTGGACAGTTGGGGTGATCGGATGGGTCAGGACGGACGGTCTGATCAGCACGATCAGGGAAATTATGATCAGCATGGACGGAATGATCAGATGGAAAGACACGGGCAGTAGGACTGGCATAATCCGACATGAAGAACTCGGTTTGGTCGAGCTGGTAAACATGAACGCCACATTGGGCTGTGTCCATGAACCAAACGGGTCGATGCTCGATCAAAGGCATATCATACTCTCCCTCTTCAAAAGAATTTGTCCTCAAATCCATTTTACCTGAATCAAAAGAAAATGAATCAGACAAAGAGAATTTTAAAAACAAGTAAAATTCAATGCATGATAAATTTGGAGAGAAACTTCCTTGGAGTTTTGAACTTGTTTTCCTCAAGTACTTCCAGTTCCATGTTCCAAGAACACAAGTGTTGCGTCGACCTACTATACCTGCTTCCTTGTGAAACTGACCCTTTATATCCTGCACTTTCAAAACTACTAGGGTAACCACATCAAATCTGCGAAAGAAATAATCAACGGGTTTCTCTATCCTTAAGACATCAAAATCAGGATTCAAACCCTTAGGATAATCATCAAGCACGTGGGCGAGCATTAAGCAAGTAAACTGATCACCAAAAATTGGTTTATCAATTTTAAAATTAGGCAAAGCTGTGAAACGGTTAGGGAAAAAAAGAGACAATGCCAAATCTGAAAAATTCTCATCAAATTGATTTTTTGGCCTAAGCAGTTTTGGTTCATGCCTTTTCCTAAACCAAATCTCTTTCAAAGCACAGCTAAATGAAAACAATTCATGAAAATGTTTAAGCAAAACATTTTTCAACCAAGTAAAGATTTGTTTTTGCTTAGAAATTCTCGGTTTCAAAACATTTTCAAGATGAGCAGAGACAATCAACCCATGATCCTTACAGTGCTATTGGTTTGGATAGGAGGTTGACTGAGGAAACACCTTTGGTTTGTTGAGGATCGGTTTTGGCTCAGGCCGCTCCTTTCTTGGGCATGAATCTCCATTAGAAGTCTGGTACTCGCGGATAGACGGACTGGAGAATCTCCGGTTTGGAAAATTCATAACTCCTTCCTCCGTGAAGGTTAAGCCTCAGTGAATCCGTAGTGAGTTGGCTTTCTAGGAAAATTTAATTCATGACAAAAGACCTTTTGAATGTTGAGATATCCGTTATGGACTGAACCCATGTCGCTGTCATCTCCAAGGTAGCCGGTTTGGACAACAAAGCTTCTCCAAATCTCAGGCTGTTGGGCACGGTCAATGCTTTCATTTCTCAGAGGCTGAATCTGTCTTTCCCGGATACTCAAAACAAACACTAAAAGACCAAGATCAAATATGCAAGACAAATACTTGTTCAAATCAAAAACCAAGATATCTTTTTCAAGAACAAGTAGCACACATTTCAGCTTGTCAAGATGCACATCAAAGTAGACATCACAGACCAGAATTTTATCAAGATATGCAGCAATAGTATTCATTTTCAAGACGTGCATATTCTGCTCAACATCTGAACACACAAGCTTAAGTTCATAATGAGAATTAACTATCAAAGACTCGAGATGTTTTTCAAAGAAAGTGTTGTAAACCACAATATCATCAAGGCTCAAAACAACACAATTATCAAGAATTGATCTCAGAGAATGCCATGTTTTATCAGTTTCAGAACTCAAGAGATCAAGCTGCAAAACATAATCACAAAAATCAATTTCAGTTTCAAGTGATTTCTGTTCCAGCATCTTTTTAATCAAGAAATTGTCCAATGCACAAGAGGATGCAATCAAATTATCAGTGATCATTGCATGTTTAGAAGAACTCAGATCAAAGCTATTCTTTTTGAAAACAAACGAATCAAAATATTTTCTAGCACAAAAATCAGTTTGTTTTAAATCAAGCTCAAGAGATTTTTCAAAATGATCAAAGCCTTTGCTATGCTTTAAGAACTGACTAAAACTCAAAATAAATTCAGACTTGATGCCATTGCCTTTTTGAAAACATTTTTGATCAAGAAGTTTCTCAGGTTTAAACAATTTAAAAGAATTAATCATGTTTTCAAAAACAGATTTTGAAACACAAAAATCTTTCATCTTGTCAAGACCAACACAAATCAAATCATGAGAGCTGATCTTTACAAACATATTAGGCAGAGAATTAATCAATTCAGATTTCTCACAGTGCTCTTGAAGATCAGGAGTCAAAGGGGAAGGAGTTGTGCCGGATCAAAACATAGATGGCTCTCCATTACGATGGAGGTGATGCTTGTTGCTTCTTCATCAAAGACTGGGCCAGGTTCATCCTCCTCATCAAAGATAGGACCTAGATCCTCATCCATGGGGTTTCTAGTGTCAAGACGTCGTCCTTGATGTGGATAGTCCAGTGGCTCTTCCTCAAAAACCTGTTGAGACAAAACAAGACTACTCGGATGCTCCGGTTGCAAAAACAGTTAGTTCTACAATAGTTTGTTCATTATCATTCATAAACTCAGATTTAAGAGAAGGAAAATCACAGTTTTTCTCACAAATCATCAAGCTTTCAATTGGTTCTTCATCATATTCATCAAAAGTAGGTAAATAATCTGAAAAGTCTTTCAACTCCTCAATATGGGTTTCAGATTTACCTTTGGATTTTTTTCTGATGAAAAAGGATGGCTCAGCTACAAGTGCACTTGTGGATGTGCTTTTCTTATGGCTCTTGCTGATGTCTTTTAGGGCTTTCATCATCCCCTTCTCAAAGTTGTCATAGATTTCTTGGACATCAAACTGAAGTAATCACCTTTTTTGATTAGCCACATCTTTGGTCGTTTTGATATGATCCTTGCACCTTATGTCTAGCCGTTCCTGCACACTAACAAACTCATCAAAATTATTCAAAGAATATTTAAATGGAGATTGAAAGACAGTTTTTCGGGGGATTTCTCCTTGCTACTTTTCCTTCAGAGACCAAACATCATAACCTGAAATTCTCAACACAAAAGTTAGGAAATAAAACCTCACACTCTCAAGTGTTTAATCTCACCCACTCAAATGTTTCTCTCAGATTTTATGGTAATCACACAAGCTTCTTCTCAATGTTCTTAGAGAACAGATCAAGGAATCCCAATGGATAGATCCAAGCAAACAAAGGTTTTTTTTTTGTAAAGAGAGGAAGATAAGAGTTTTGGCTGTTGGAATCCGCTTTAACCACCTCAAAGGTTAGATTTCTCCTCAGCCAGCAGGCTTTTTCTTCCACCACCAATCCACAAATCAAACTTGAAACTTTTTTTTTTAAATCGTTCGTAATGAGGGGCCCGGATTCAAGAAAGATAGAAGAAGAATTTTTTTTTTTATGAAAAAAATGGTAGATGAGAAAGATGAAATGAAAAGAGATACCAGAAGAGTGGCTCTGATACCACTTGATGCGCCCTAAGGAACGAACACTCGACCGGTAAGGAAAGATATGGACTCGATCCGTGAGGAAGGAGAATTGATGGAATGAATGGTGACACAATGGGTTGCGGATGGCCCAATGATACTACCAGGGTGCTTGATTGTCGCCTGATATGACTCACAGGTCCGACAAGGAAGCAAACTCAATCTGTTGCCGGATATGACGCACCGGTCCAACAAGAAAGAGGCGTTTGGTTGGAGCTAACCACACCAAAGAAACTAAGAAATGTTCTAAACAAAGAACAAAGAGTAAAGACTCAAAACTTGAAAGAAAATGGAATGATTTTATTGATAGAAGTGTTTGAATATTTATAGTAGAAAAAGACATAAAAAGTATTAATGATAGATCTAGATCTAGATCTAGATCTGGATATGGATCTGGATATGGATCTGGAATTAGAGACAAAGTAGAAAATATCTTGAGTTCCAGATCTGGTCATAAATGACTAACGTCCAGGTTCGTCTGAACCAAGTGGTTCCTTCGCGGTAAGGAGCAGGATGGACGAGGCGCGTTCTGGACAGTCGGGGTGATCGGATGGGTCCGGACGGACGGTCTGATCAGCACGATCAGGGAAATTATGATCAGCGTGGACGGAATGATCAGATGGAATGACACGGGCAGTAGGACTGGCATAATCCGACATGAAGACCTCGGTTTGGTCGAGCTGGTAAACAAGAACGCCACCTTGGGCTGTGTCCATGAACCAAACTGGTCGACGCTCGATCCAGGGCGTATCACAGACTTGACTTGGATCATGCCAGAATTGACGTGGATCATTCCAGACTTGACTTGGATCATGCCAGACTTGACTTGGATCATGAGGTTTCACAAAATGATCGAGACTTCTCTTTTGGCTCGATTGGCTCGTACCGCATGTACCGACGACCGTGCTGATGATCTCTACCTTGTTCGATCCGATCATGGACTTTTCCTTTGGAAATTTCTCTAAGGAAAGGATCCTTAAGCTATCAGAAGACTTGGGCTTTGTTGGAATGCAACTAGTCCGATCAGAAAGTCTTGCGGTCCTTGCTGATCGTCCTGCCTATGTGCTGATCCTTACTGCTTTGGACTTAGCTGGTTCGGATGCATCTGGTCAGATCTAGATCTACTTTTCTATTTAATGCCTAGATCTACAAAACTCTATAAGTATGTAAACTCTTTATTTGGAATAAAAAATCGATTTTGTCTAAAGTTTTGAGTTAAACTCTTTGTTCTTCGTTTAAAGAACTTGTTCTTAGTTTCTTGGTGAGTCATATCCAAGCAAACACCGTCTCTAAATCGTTGGTCTTGTGAGTCATATCAGGCAACGGTTCGAGATTCTTCTTTTGGTGAACTTGTGAGTCATATCAAGCACCATCTGAAGTTGGGAATATCGAAAGCCAATCCGCATCCTTCGTGAGACCCTTAAATCCATCTAGTTCTCCATCTGGAGTTCATATCCAAATCTGATCCATTCGAGTGAGCCGATCTTAGGGTCCTTCAGTGGGGTTGGTGCCTTTCATATCTGAAGTCGCCCATACGAACGTAGAAAAAGGTTTGCTTCAGGAAATCGATGACTGCGCGTTGCATTTCTTCGGATAGGAACACACCGACTCGAACTACTTTGCTCTGGTCGGCTTCATCAATCGAGATCTACAGAATCTCGTCCTTCTGAGGTTGGATCTGCTTTGATATTGCGTTGATGCGAGGGGTCGACTGCTGCATCTTCACTGTGGCAATCAATAGGTCATGTGCAGCCTGCTGGTCTTCTCGAAGGGTTTGTATATGACCGCCGGGTCCCGGGAACTTTACGCACTGGTGGTATGTAGATGATATCGCATTCATCGAGTGTAGCCATGGGGTTCCGAGGATCGCGTTATACGGGGCTGACGTGCGCATCACGGATAATTTGACAGTGCGTGTTACTCCGCATGCGTAGACTGGGATTTTGATCATCCCAATCGTTGTCTCGGAAGCTCCATTGAATCCTGTGAGGGATCGGGATAATGGTTTCATGTCGTGCAGGTTGACTCCCATCTTATCGAGTGTATTGCGTAAGATCAGATCTACGGAGCTACTTGTGTAGATCAATACTTTGGCGACGTCACACGTCGCGATGCCTAACTCGACGAGTAAAGGATCGTTGTGAGGCATGTGGACGCCAACAGAGTCAACAGGCGAGAAAGTGATCTGGTGATCATTCTCGGGTTTTGATGGCCAATTTTTGAAGTTACAGCTTGTTGAAAATAATCCTTGACTGATTGAAATGAGTCGCCGCAGGGAGGAGATCCTCCCATGATTACATTTAAAAACGGGGCGCGCTCTGCTCGCTTGTTTCGTAGCTGGGTCCTCTGGTCGTTGGACAGGTCTTCGATGATAGTTTATGGGCTTGCTGCCGGCTCTAGCCTTTGTTTCTTCCAACTTTTGCCTTAAGTCAGAACGCTTTGCACTACAAGAAAACAGGTTTTTCCCGACTGCAAAAACAGTAGGTAATCGGTCGCTAAACAAGAATTTACGACTAATTTACGACTGATCATAACGTCGTAATAATGCTCGTCGCTAAATAGTCACTAAAATTTACTACTGAATTGCTACTAATTACCGACTGATTTTGCGACTATTTTTACGACTACATGCCAAATAAAAAATTAAAAAAAAAAAAAAAATTTACTATTAGTAATTTTTTAAAACAAATTAGTATTATTAATTTTTGTCCCAAACCGGGAATGGTGGTTAACCAGATACAATCAGATAAAATAAGAAACCAGACAATTAAACCGAAAAATTAAAGAAGCCCTAGAGAACCGACAAAGAGATCGTTATCAAACCGCCGCCGCCATGCTCTCCGGTGACCCTTAGCTCCAGTCCTTGTCTTCAATCTTTCTCAGCTCTCCCCATTCCTGGCTGATAACTCCGACGGAAACGACCATGAAGCTTCGTCTTTACTCTCCATTGACCAGAGGCGGCTTGCAACACCCCCGCAACACAATACAAAATCAGAGAAATAGAGAGAGCTTGACCGGTGAGGTTCATGGCAAAGAGAGGCTGAGAAGAACTCGATAACTGGAGACGAAATGGAGAGAGGTGGCGACGAGATGAGGTAGAGCCACACCCACACCGAAGCTCCCTCTCCATCTCTGCTTCTTCATGACATCTCCTTCTTCTTGTGACATAGAGATAGTGAGATTGCTTCTTATTCTCTCAGTCTTTGTTGATTTGTTGGTCATTGTGTAAAGAGAGATATGAGGATAAGATTTTGAGAGAGAGATAGTGCGATACAGAGAGATAGGAGGATAAGATTCGTAGAAGGTGAGGAGGAAAGAGAAAAAGTCAGTTAATTTACATCTGTTGGATCAATTTAATCCAACGGTAGATAATATTAATCCTTGTGTTTTTCAAATTGACCAATGGGAAGCTTTCTCTAATATTTATTTATTTAAATTTATGTTTTTATTGTGTAGTTAGTTTTTATTGTGTGATAGTGATATAAGTGGATTTAATTTTGGACTTCAAGTTAGTGATTTAAAATATTATTAATACAAAAATTATCAGGGTATAGCATATGGAATATAGGGTTTAGGGTTTAAGAATGTGATTACTTTTTTTATTAAGATTTGAGATTAAGTTTTCTAAAAGAATAAGTTTATAGTTTAAGTTTAAGATTTAGATTGGATTTTTTTATGTAAGGTTCATATACGAATTTATTAGTAGATGAAATGAAGTTGAATGTATGTACCTCTACGGGTGGTAGTGAACGTGAGTGTAACATGTTATGCGTTTAGAATCGTTACGTATTCTTTTTCTTCGATTTCTTAATGGTCTTACTCACAAATTTAATGCATATGATATGATTCACGCAGAGGTAATGACTAATGAAGATGACAACAACATAATAATCAATATAAATTTCTAACCACTTTTAATTTACTATAGTAAATTTTAGTTAAAGTCTAAATTTTGAAATATAGATTTGGGGTATAAGGTTAATTTGGAGTTTGAAAGTTAGGAGTTTAAAGTAAGATTTGAGATAACAATTTTAAATGATTAGATTTGTATTTAAATTTGAAATTTAGAAATGGTATTTAGATTTGTGATTTGGAGTACAAGTTTTAGGTTAAAAGTTTAGGGTTTGGTGCATAGTATTTGGGTTATAGATTTAAGATTCATTATTATAAGATTAGTTTTAAGTTTAAATTTAAGAATTGTTGTTAAAATTTTATATTTAAGTTTTAAAATATTATAATTGGAGTTTGTATTTATGATATAGGGTTTTAAGAAATTGTGTTTAGGGTTTAGATTAAGATTTATTGTGTGAAACTTTAGATTTCTAAGGTTTGTATTTAGAGTTTTGAGTTTAAACATGTTTAGGGTTTAAAATATGTTTAGGGTATCAGTTTTAGGTTTATGATAATATTTACTGACTGTTTTCCTACTGATTTCCGACTGCTATGTGCCAACTATATATTAGTCGCATTTTAGTAGCTAATTTACGACTAAAAGGTGATTGTTTCCCGAGTCGTTATTTAACGACTGTTTCGCTTCTGAAATCTTTCGGTCGCACATCAGTCGCTAATCAGTCGGTAAACAGTTAGTAAATTTAGCTACTACACAATCAGTCGGGAAAATCAGTCGCAAAATCTGTGTTTTCTTGTAGTGTTGATCGATTGAGCTTGATCCGAGGTCTTCGGATTTCGGGTTAAACCGGTCGCGTAGGTCGACACTCGAGGATTTGAGTGAGGTCGAATGCTGATACTATCAACTATTTTAGCTTTGGATTCTTTGATGACCGCTCGAAGGTCATTCTTGGAAACATACGCGCTCTTGATTGCTTGCGATTTTCTCTTAAGTTTACTCCTTAAGTCGCAGGCTCCGGTTGCGTTGCTGTTTTCACTCGGTCGTTCGATGGAACGCTCATGTGAATCGCGGACTCTAGTATCTTCTTCTTCATCATACAAAGAACTTGGTCAGGCGAAGATGACCTGAACGCGTCGACGGTTGCGAGGTTGGTCGTCGTCAGCGCATGCTTCTCCTTCTTCCTGTTCGTCGGGCTTATCATCTTCTGCGCGTTTCGGTCGTGCGCTGGTCTGAGCAGCCTTATCCTGGGGACTCTGAGCTTTCCTTTCCTTTTTTTTGCTCCAGGTCTTGGCGTTGTTCTGTCTTGGCTTAGGTAGCTCGATGTCTGGTGTCCCTCTCTTGTTGGATGAGAACAAGGGGTCGACCATGTGCCTACAGTTTCTCGTATCGTAAGCCTTAGACTTGTGGTAGCTGCACCATTGATTGAGGTCGGCTGACTTAGGACTCGAACTCAAAGGTGCTGAGGAGGTTGGTGACTTCTCGTCATCTTCCATGTCCCAGTGGTTCCATCCCTTTTTGCATACGACGACAGTTGATCCCGAGAGGTCGTCTTCGTTGACGACATAAAGAAATTTTTTGTTTTTGTTTGGTTTGATGTTGGGAGCGTACTGTCGAGGCTCCTGTCGTATCTCTATATTTTTCGGAACTGTCGGCTTAGTCGCGTTTATTTACTTTAGTATCGCTGATGTGTCTTCTTCCATTCGGATGAAGTTGTTTTCATACGCCCTAAATCGGGAAGGATCACTTTAGCTGGGTGTTGAATATGATCCGAGAAGGCAAACTGCACTTCTGGAACTGAGATGGATTGAAAGGATCGTCAAGAGATGCGGAATGGCTCTTGATATACCCACGATCTAAGGCTAACCACCCAAGAAAGAATGAATGTGTTGGCTAACCACCAAACAACACACAAAGATGAATTGGCTTACCACCAAATCAACAAGCTGGTTCACACCAATGAACTAGCTAAAGAACTCTCTCTCGCACTCAGAGAAGAAACTAAAATAAACTCAAAAACATAGACTTATTTTATTCATAGAATGAGACTACATATTTATAGTGTTTGTAGTCAAAAACTAATAAAGAAAAAAGACGGAAAATAATGCATAGAAAATAAAAATTTGACCAGATCTGAATTAATGAGTCAAAGCCTCAGTCTTCCATGCAGATTGGTCAAATATGACCCTTCAGATAATGTCCAGGTTCATCTGAACCAGATGGATGCACGGGGTAAAGATAAGGACACTTGCGGGACTGTCTGGATGGTCCGCCGGATAAGAATGCATGTTCGTCTTCGGTTTCTTCACGACCCAAGCTAAGTCTGGCTCGATTGTTGGTCTTAGCATGTCGAGTTGGTCGGGGAATACAGGCTATGATTCTGTTGGTTCGGTCGTCTGGACGTGGTTCCAGCCGAAGCTCCAATCGGGACGCACGCGGGACGGCTCGGTCAGTCTGATCGGTACGGTCGGATGAACAAACCTCGGTCAAATTGTTCAGAACATCCAGATCTCCATGCTGGTTGGCTCCAATGGAATGATCCACACACCAGGGCACATCATTCCCTTCCTTTTCAAAAATATTTGTCCTCAAATCTGAAACATTAAAAGGAAAAGGATTATAAGCAAAAGAACCATAATCAGCACAATTCTCACCTTTTGGTCCATTTTTTGAATGGAAGATGATTCTTCTTGGTTGGCTTGATGACCACGAATTTGTTCTTCATCTATCGCCTCCATTGACTCATATGTGTAGTCATCGAAATTTGGTAATGGGTCTACCTTTTCTGGCTCGGATTCAACGTTCTCATTCTCCAAAGTCACCAACGGTCTTTGCTTTTGACACTTGTTACCTTAATGACCGATCCTATGGCATTTCAAGCACCTGGTAGAATGAGATTTTCTTGTGGGTTTTACCGCTTTGCTTTTATCAGAAGACAACACATTAGTTTTCAAATCAGAATTTGAAAAAAAAGAAAAATTACTTTGTTGTTTTGGTGCAGGAGAAGTGTTGGTGTTTCCCTTCTTTTTGAGTTGTCGGATAGCATGAATTGTCTTATGCAACATCTTCTCTAAGCTTACATAAGTCTGAAGCTCATTCTGATCAAACACAACACGGTTGCTTCTCTTGGCTTTGGTGAAGGGACGATCACCACTTCTGACCCACTTCTCATCATCATCGAACATGTTTTGTCTCTTCCTTTGGTTTCTTTGTTTCACAAAATCAAACACATTAGAAGCAAACTGTTTCTTATTTCCAAAAATCATTTGCTCTTTTTCTAACATGGTTTTAAAAGGAAAGTAAACGTCTTGTTGTGATTTTTATTTCTTTAGAAGTCCAAACATCCTGAAAACACTTAACAAAAGAGTTAACAAATAAAAATCCTCACACTCTCAAAGTGTTTAGCTCACGATTTTTAGGTGATCACTCAGAGTTCATTCCACTGGTTCAAAGGATGATAGGCAGTCAAATTCAGCAATCAAAACCCAAAACAAACTTTTGTGGGAAAAAAAAAGAGAAAGAAAGATGAAGAGATTTTTGATATGGATCTGCCTTAACTGTCCTAAGGCTGGGTTTCTCTTCAGCCAGCAGGTTTTCTCTTCCACCACTCCCTCTGGATTTATCTTCAGGAGTGATTCAAGCAAAAACTTTTTTCTTTTTTTAATCGATATATTTTTTTTTATAATAGGCGATCACAAGGGAGTAAAGGAACAGCCCAGATCCAAGAAATAAGAAAAGAAAAACGTAGAGAGATGAGAAGATGAAAGATGAAAGAAAACAAACCAGCAAAAGTGGCTCTGATACCACTTGATACGCCCTAAACTGGGAAGGATCACTTTAGCTGGGTGTTGGATATGATCCGAGAAGGCAAACTGCACTTCTGGAACTGAGATGGATTGAAAGGATCGTCAAGAGATGCGGAATGGCTCTTGATATACCCACGATCTAAGGCTAACCACCCAAGAAAGAATTAATGTGTTGGCTAACCACCAAACATCACACAAAGATGAATTGGCTGACCACCAAATCAACAAACCGGTTTACACCAATGAACTAGCTAAAGAACTCTCTCTCTCTCACTCATAGAAGAAACTAAAATAAACTCAAAAACATAGGCTGATTTTATTCATAGAATAAGACTACATATTTATAGTGTTTGTAGTCAAAGACTAATAAAGATAATACACGGAAAATAATACATAGAAAATACAAATTTGACCAGATCTGAATTAATGAGTCAAAGACTCAGTCTTCCATGCAGATTGGTCAAAGATGACCCTTCAGATAATGTCAAGGTTCATCTGAACCAGATGGATGCACGGGGTAAAGATAAGGATGCTTGCGGGACTGTCCGGATGGTCCGCTGGATAAGAATGCATGTTCGTCTTCGGTTTCTTCACGACCCAAGCTAAGTCTGGCTCAACCGTGGGTCTTAGAATGTCGAGTTGGTCGGGGAAGACGGGCTGTGGTTCCAGCCAAAGCTCCAATTGGGACGCATGCGGGATGGCTCGGTCAGTCTGATCGGTACGGTCGGATGAACAAACCTCGGTCAAATTGTTCAGAACGTCCTAATCTCCAGGCTGGTTGGCTCCAATGGACTGATCCACGAACCGGGGCACATCATGTTTGACCTCGCGATCGCATCTTGAAGCGACCTGGTGCGATTTTGATAGAGATCGCTTCGGAATGGGTAATGGACAAAGAGAGTATTCATAAGAGAGTCGACGGCGATGCTCTCTGGGACGTGTACTTTTGAGACGACAACTTTAAAATTCTCCATGAAGTCGCGGAGGCTATGGTTTTGGGTTTGGGATAGGTGCCATAGGTCGGACAAGGTAGCTCCCTCTCTCGTAGACATGATGCACTGTTTAAGGAAAGAGGCCGACAGGGCGTGGAAACTGTCGATGGAGTTCTCTTCCAGCCAGGTGAACCAACCCAGTGCTGGCCCTTGAAGACTTTCTACGAAAAATCGGCAAAACCCAGCGTCCTTTTCGTTGTCGGAGAAGTTAGTTCGACCCATTGCTATGTTGAACGCAGTAATATGATCGGTGGGGTCGGACTTTCCAGCGAAAGACGGTAGACGGATTTTCTCCGTCGGTCAGAATCGTACATCGGTGATTCGCCGGGTAAATGGATTTCTTAGGGTTTCGGCGAGAACACTTTCGATTAACAGCGCAGAGGTTGTGCCTTTGTGGATCTGACTTTGGATATCCTGAAGTGATTGTTCAAGCTCTGCGAGTTCTTGGACAGTCGTCAGATCTGGGCCGCCGGGAGTTTGGGCGGCGCTTGTACCTACTTTTCCGGCGCAGGCCGTTCGATGGGTATCAAATAGCTGTCGTCGAATCGTCAAAGCCGGATCTGCAGGGTTTCTGGTTAAGGGAGCGAGGATGGCGGCAATAGCGATGAGCTGCTCGTTCATCGCCTTTTGAACGGCGTCTTGTTGAGCCATTTTCTCCATGATGGTGTCGATGAAAGATGCTGCTGTTGGAGCTGCTTCAGCTGGGGTGTACTCTTCGCCGGACGGCGAGTCTGAGCGAACCATGCTGATCTTTGCTGACGCTACATTGTCAGGCTCCACGGGGGGCGCCAACTGTTTGAACCGAGATCTGTTGGGAAACTAGTGAAAAGAAGATGAGAACTCGTCGGTGGGTCGAGAAAAAAGCGTTTATTAGATCAGAAAATCATCTGGTCGGTTTACAAATAAGGAAATAAGCGGTAGAAAGCAAACCGGCCCGGATCGTACAAGTCGGCGAGAAATAGATGAAAACCCTAGTTCTAGCCGAAAGTAAGTGTGTGTGATTATTTGCGGATCCTTTTTTTGTTGCCTCTTGCTCTCCTTGTTAGGGAAAAATATTCCACTTTGCCTAGTGTGGGAACCAAAATTCGCACTGTCGATTTCCGTTAAAATAAGGAAAGTAGGAGAACCCTAGTTTCCCAGAGGTCCCGGATATCTGCTAATACCACACGCTAAGCAATCAGAACACGAGATAACAACGACAAAATATAAAAGATCGTAAAAGAGAGCAAAGAGAAGTTTTATTCCGAATTTGCGTATGAGCGTTTACAACAAGGTATAAGCCTGGGCTCGAGAGCTGTCGGCGAGATTCCTAGTTCTATCAACCCTAAGACGGCTAAACCTAATTGAGTCGCAGCTCGAAATAACAAAAACGGAAAGTTGCCTAATTGCTCTAAGTGCTAAGTTTGCTCTGAAAAAGTTCTTCCCCCATGCCTATCGCCTAGGACTCCTTATATACTCGCTCCAATGTCGGTTTATGCTTTTACTCTTCTGCCCTTAAGCCGTCATAGCATAAAATGGAGATATTCCCTTTTTTCCGATCTTCGTAATTATCTTCAAAATTTCGTATTTATCCGCGGAAACTTGACATTTATCCTTCCTTGCGCGCCAAGCGTAAACCGTCCTACGGTTTACAGGCTTTTGGTTAAGAAATCGTAAGATGGGCCTCGAGTCGTGTCTTCGGTCCCTTTGGGCCGTCTTCCGACTCGAAACGTTTATTGCGACTTCTTTCGATAAAGAACGAACTTTCCGCGGTTTTTACTGCAAAGTTTGATCGATGACTTAGAATGGCGGAAAACATGAACCGAGTTCGCTACGGTCTTCTGGAGATAGCATCGAAGGATAGACGAGAATCCATGGACTGGTGTCGTATCGATGTATCGGAAGAGCTCGGTCGCTACGTAGCGACCGAGCTTGTCTCGAGATCGGTCGCTACATAGCGACCGAGCGGGACAGACGCTCTGATACGCCCTAAATCGGGAAGGATCACGTTAGCTGGGTGTTGGATATGATTCGAGAAGGCAAACGGCACTTCTGGAACTGAGATGGATTGAAAGGATCGTCAAGAGATGCGGAATGGCTCTTGATATACCCACGATCTAATGCTAACCACCTAAGAAAGAAAGAATGTGTTGGCTAGCCACCAAACAACACACAAAGATGAATTGGCTGACCACCAAATCAACAAGCCGGTTCACACCAATGAACTAGCTAAAGAACTCTCTCTCTCACTCAGAGAAGAAACAAAATAAACTCAAAAACATAGACTGATTTTATTATGAGAAATGTTTACATATTTATACTACTTGAGGAATAGAAAAATACTTAAAAATGTATTAAAGACAAACTTAGTAAATCGAATCAAGATGAGTAATTTAAAGACAATGTATTAAAACTCTTGGATCTCAGATCTGGTCAAAGAGACTCTTCGGCTAACGTCCAGGTTCGTCTGAACCAAGTGGTTCCTTCGCGGTAAGGATCAAGATGTGGACTGGACGATCCGTACGGCCCAAATTCGCGAGAACTGACAGTCTCCTGATTTGCGAATTTCATAACTCCCACATCTGAACTCTGTTTGATCTGATTCTTCTTTGAGGAGCTCTGTAATTGAGTTAAGAACATTCTCCAAGTTATTTCATGCGTAGAGGACTCGTATTTTGGAAGATATGAGTCAAACAATGAACATATATCATTACTGCTTTCCATGATCAAGCTATGCATGTCTGTTTTGCCCGGTGCGCTACTCAAGGGCGCATCATTCCCTCCCTCTTCAAAAATATTTGTCCTTAAATCTGGAACATTAAAAGGAAAAGGGTTATAAAAAAAGGAATTATAATCAGAACATTGCTCACCTTGAGTTTGGTTCGGTTTTTGAATGGAAGAAGAGCTTTCTTGGTTTGCTTGATGACCACAGTTTTGTTCTTCATCTGGCCCTTCCTGCATTGACACAAAGCTTTCAAGACCAAAGTCATATGCACCAATATCAAGAGCATTCAGAGGACCAGAAAATTCATCCTTGTTCAAAACGTTTTCAGAATCCTTTTCAAACTGAGAAATTAATTCAAAACTACTTGGATTCTCTGGTTGTGAAACAGGTAATTGAAAGCAAGATTCATCAGGAATTGATTCAGATTGAGAAGAAAATAAGTCCTTATGTTCACAAGATTTCAAACCTGCCATTGGCTCATGTGTGTAGTTATCGAAAATTGGCAATGGGTCTGCAAATTCTAGCTTTTCTGGCTCGGTTTGAACGTTCTCATTCTCCAAAGTCACCAACGGTTTCTGGTTTTGGCACTTGTTAGCATAATGACCGATCCTATGGTATTTGAAGCACCTGGCAGAATGAGCTTTGCTTGTGGGTTTCACAGCTTTGCTTTTATCAAAAGAAAACACATTAATTTTCAAATCGGAATTTGAAAGAGAAGAAAACTTACATTGTTGTTTTGGTGGAGACGAAGTGTTGGTGTTTCCTTTCTTTTTGAGTTGATGAATAGCAAAAATTGCCTTATGCAACATCTTCTCCAAACTGGCATAAGTCTGAAGCTCGTTCGGTCAAGCACATCACAGTTGCTTCTCTTGGCCTTGGTGAAGGGACGATCACCATTTTTGACCCTTTTCTCATCATCATCGAACCTGTTTTGCATCTTTCTTTGGTTTCTTTTTTTCTGCGCAGAATCAAACCATTAGAAGAAAAATGTGTCTTATCTCCAAAAATCATTTGCTTTGTTTCAAGCACGGTTTTAAAAGGATAATAAACATCTTGTTGTAGTTTTGAAGCCTGATTTGATTTCTTGTGAAGTCCAAACATCCTGAAAACACTTAACAAAAGAGTTAGCAAATAAAAATCCTCACACTCTCAAAGTGTTTAGCTCACGATTTTTAGGTGATCACTCAGAGTTCTTTCCACTGGTTCAAAGGATGATAGGCAGTCAAAATTCAGCAATCAAAACCCAAAACAAACTTTTGTGGGAAAAGAAAAGAGAAAGAAAGATCAAGAGAATTTTGATATGGATCCGTCTTATTTTTCCTAAGGTTGGGTTTCTCTTCAGCCAGCAGGGTTTCTCTTCCACCACTCCCCCTGGATTTCTCTTCAGAAGTGATTCAAGCCAAAACTTTCACTCATTTTTTTTTTTGATCGATTTTTTTTTCTTTTCTTTTTTTTTAATAACTGGCGATCACAAGGGAGTAAAGGAACAGCCAGGATCCAACAAGAAATAAGAAAATAAAATCGTGGAGAGATGAGAAGATGAAAAGATGAAATGAAAACAAACCAGCCAAAGTGGCTCTGATACCACTTGATATGCCCTAAATCGGGAAGGATCACTTTAGCTGGGTGTTGGATATGATCCGAGAAGGCAAACGGCATTTCTTGAACTGAGATGGATTGAAAGGATCGTCAAGAGATACGGAATGGCTCTTGATATACCCACGATCTAAAGCTAACCACCTAAGAAAGAAAGAATGTGTTGGCTAGCCACCAAATAACACACAAAGATAAATTGGCTGACCACCAAATCAACAAGCCGGTTCACACCAATGAACTAGCTAAAGAACTCTCTCTCTCACTCAGAGAAGAAACAAAATAAACTCAAAAACATAGACTGATTTTATTAGGAGAAATGTTTACATATTTATACTACTTGAGGAATAGAAAAAGACTTAAAAATGTATTAAAGACAAACTTAGTAAATCGAAGCAAGATGAGAAATTTAAAGACAATGTATTAAAACTCTTGGATCTCAGATCTGGTCAAAGAGACTCTTCGGCTAACGTCCAGGTTCGTCTGAACCAAGTGGTTCCTTCGCGGTAAGGATCAAGATGTGGGCTGGACGATCCGTACGGCCCAAATTCGCGAGAACTGAAGGTCTCCTGATTTGCAAATTGCATAACTCCCACATCTTAACTCCGTTTGATCTGATTCTTCTTCGAGGAGCTCCGTAATTGAGTTAAGAACATTCTTCAAGTTATTTCATGTGTAGAGGACTCGTATTTTGGAAGATATGAGTCAAACAATGAACATATATCATTACTGCTTTCCATGATCAAGCTATGCATGTCTGTTTTGCCCGGTGCGCTACTCAAGGGCGCATCACGCTCGGTCGCTACGTGGCGACCGAGCTAGGCTCGGGCTCGGTCGCTACGTAGCGATCGATCTGTGTGCATGCTTGGTCGCCGTGTATCGATCGAGCTTGGCTTGTCCGTGGTCCGATTTCCATACTAGAGCTTGTCCGCGGCCGATTTGGATACATGTCCGTTGCCTTCGGACAATCGGTATTTAGTGGTTCGATTGAGATTTGAACAAGATTTTCCCGCAAGGCTCTTCGTAAAGATATCTTTATGAAGATTACTTTTCGTAAAAACGTTCGTGCTGATTTTTACAGACTTTCAGACATTGATTCCGTCGTGACCGATTTTGACCCCAACACCTAGTTCGATGTTCATCCTATTGAGGGTGTCGCGGAAGATGTTGTTGACCGTACTTCCTGTATCAACGAGGATCCTTGCGACCTCGAGATCTCTGATTACGAGATCCCTGATTACGAGATTGATAACGAGTGGGTCGCAATGGAGCTGGTCGATTCTGCCCATTTCTTCCTAGTTCTAACGACCTAAGACTGTGTAACCTAGTTGAGTTGCAGCTCGATAACAAAAACTTAAATTGCCTAAATTGCTCTAAATGCTAAATTTTGTTGTGTGTAAGGTTCTCTCTTGCGCCTCTTGCCTTTGCGTCACTTATATATTCCTCCATGGTTGTTGGGGTCCTAATTAGTTACGACGGAATCAACGTCAGAAACTTCCCAGGAAATGTCCTCTTTGAAAATGAAACGATAAAATTCAAAGTAAGAGAAAAGGAGGAAAACCTAAATCGAGTTTCGTATCAAATCTGAAAAGGATTCACACGATATGTCTTCGAGAAAGGTTACTTCAGGACTCGGACAAACGGATCCCAAACAGCGAAACAACCATAAAGCTCTCCAACTCGCCGAACGGGCGAGTTGGACCAAACAAGCAGTCTGACTCGCCCGTTCGGCGAGTTGGATCAACTAGTCTGCCTTCATCCCGTCCTTGTAGCTCCCTCCTTCAAGATCGGACCCAACCTAATCTTGTTTCATCTCGATCGGAGTCACCATTGAAACTTTACGATTTAAAAACCGCAAGAACTCGTTTTCTCGTATGAAGTTCGAATTGATCATATAAAGCTGCAATGGTTAACTAAACACCTTGAACAGCCTCCATTATATGAGAAATTTGAACCTTCTTCGGAATCGACGTCATTTCGGAAGCTCTCTTTTGATAATCGTAAGAACGCTTAAGTCGGAAAACGGCTCAGAGGGGTCCAGAACGCGGCTAGAAGCCCACTAGGATTTTATATGAAATTGAGCCCAATCGTTATGACGGCTTATCTTTTATTCTACATGAGAAGATAAATGTCAAGTTTGGAGGATAAATGTGAAGTTTCCAAAGATAAATACGAAGATTGAAGAAAAATGGAATCTTTCCGCGAAGTAATAAACTTGACCGAGGGCAAAAAGGGAAAGAGCAAACCGCCTCTTGGAGGAGTATATAAGGATGTCAAGGTTGAAGATGCAGAGAGACGCAATTTTTTTCCCAGAGCAAACTTAGCACTTGGGGCATTTAGGCAACTTTTTGTTTTTGTTATCGAGCTGCGACTCAACTAGGTTTCCGCAGTCTTAGGTTGCTAGAACTAGAGATCTCGCCGGCAGGTCTCGTGGCCAAGGCTCTTACCTTGTTTTAACGCTCAAACGCAGATTCAAAATAAAACACTTCTTCCTCTCTTTTCGATTCTCATATTTTTTTGTCTATATTTTCGTGTTTTTGATTGCTTGGCGTGTGATTTAGCAGATATTCGGGACCTATGGGAAATTTAGGGTTTCCTATCTTTCCTAAATCAACGAAATTGACAGTGCGAATTTCAGTTTCCACAAAGGTCTATTTGGGCATTCCTTTTTTGCTCTTGGGTCGAGTTAATCTTCTTACGGAAATATTCCATTTTTCCCGATCTACATAATTATCGCTTCAAACTTGACATTTATCTTCAAACTTAAAATTTATTTTCAAACTTGACATTTATCTCTTCCCGCGACTAATAAATAAACCGTCATTGTGACTTTGGACCGATTTTTCGTTAAAAATCGTAAGTGGGCTTTGGCCGCGTTTTAGACCCTTTGGGGCGTTTTCGACGAAAACATTTTTACAATGTTTTTTCCGGAAGAATAACTTTCAGTACGAGGCCGGTTTTACGAAACAGTGGAGATCAATCATATAGCTGAGATAACATTGGTGGTTAGTAAACCGTTATCGTTTTATACGATTGATCCGAACTTATACGAGAAAATAAGTCTTCATCGTTTTTTTCGTAAAGTTTCAACGGTTACTCCGATCAGGACGAAATAAGACACAATTTGACCGAGACTCGAGGGGGGGGGGGAGTTCTGGAGACGAGAATGCATATCATTGGACTGATCCAACTTGGCTAATGGCGAACTGGAAAAGACTGATCCAACTCGCCATTGGGTGAGTTGGACTTTGCTTATCCAATTTCCCCGATGGCGGGTCGGACAATGCTGGTTTGGTTGTTCCAATGCTCAGGGATTGTCCCTTAGATGGGGTGAGTGATCCCTTGCGAGGAGCTTGTTGTGCAATAGTCTCTAAAAATACGAAGTTTTAGCTTTTCGTATTCTTATTTTCGTTTTAGAAAGGTTTCTCAGAAATTTCCGACATTGATTTCGTCGCTACCGATTTTGATCCCAACATATTTCAAAAATGATTTAACAAAATTTATTTACTTATTAAAAACAACTACAATTATTTCGCTGGATTACAACGATATAAATACGATCCCTAACTGTTTGGCACTAGAAGGAGGACGATGATATAATATACGTAACGATGATAGAAAGTGAGCATATCAAGCAACCTACGGCCACCCCAGTCGAAATCCAATTTCAAGCTCGAATCAAAGCCTTGCATAATCCAGTCACCAAGTTACCTAACGCTTGAGACTTTGCTGCAGATAATCCTCAGATTCTCTCAGAGGTTCAATTCTTTAAGAACACGTTGAACAAACACTCCAAGCTGTAAGAGAAAAGCATGGAGAAGTTCTTACAGGTCGAAGCTGAGAACCTACTTCTCCGAGAACAGAATTAAGCTCTCTAACGATGAGTGCAATTTATGGAAACTCCGGTTGAAAAGGGTAACACAACCCGACAGCTCCACCTTTGAATGGAGAGGCGACTACGAGAGTTGAAGGTGAAAGAAGAAGTCAAGCTAACTTTACAGAGGGCGATGATTCCAATATGGAAACCGACGAGGAGACACCGGAAGGCCAGATGGCAAGGAAGTCCACCATGACTGCATACCTTGAGCGAATGTTCTCTAAGAAATTAAAAGCCGTTTATTCAATAATATAGAGAATTCCAGGGATAGCTCCTCCAATCCGAAGAAGTTCTCTTGACTCCTATGTGGATAAGCCTTTTGCAGACGAAATCACATCTGTGCAGGTGCCAAGTTCTATTTCCACAATATAAGGATATATGACGGTTCCAATGATCAAGACAATCATGTTTACCAATACAAGCAACGGATGCTTGCTGTAGCAATCCAAAAAGAGCTCATAGAGGCCACTATGTTGAACGGTTTTATCCAAACATTAACCGGACCCGCTTTACAATGGTACATCAACCTACCAAATGGGTCGATACGCTCCTTCGCAAACCTGCCTGACAAGTCTGTTGAACAATGCGTAAGTAGCAGGAGCCTATAAAACAGCCGATGACCTCTACGAGGTCCTCCTGCATCGAGCTGAACCTTTGTGTAGCTATATAGCGCGCTTGAACAAGAAAAAGGTAGCCATCCTAGGATGTCATGCTCAACTAAAATCTTGGCGTTTAAAAGGGGTCTGCTACCAGACGGAAAATATGTAGGATATACTGGTCCAAGCTTAGGCACATGTAAAATGGGAGGAAGATGTAGCAAATCGCTCAAAGGTTACGTCCCGCCACAGTTATACTCTATCGATGGAATAAGTGTGGTCTCGAGTGCGATTGGTGAACCGCTTCACACGGAGAAATCAAGACTGGATCCATACCATTTTGGAGATACAAAGGTTAAGATTGAGATCCAGCTAGAAAGTGAACCTCCCAGGCTGGTGGAAGTAAGGGATGATCAGGGTAATGCTGTGCGGATTCAGGTTGAGTATCCTAGCTTACCACCAAGATGTCTTAACTGTGGTAAATTTGGTCATCTCCTCAACAGATGTTTGAAGCCGCTTGTCAAGAGAAATAAACCTTTTGTTCAGACAAGCCTTCAACAAGACAAAATGGTTTCTACCTCCACAAAGATAAGCCTGGAGACAGGAGCATCAGAACAGGAGGAGGAGGGAGAAATCAAGGTTGACCACGAGGTGCCGGAAGAAAAGAGAGCAAATAAGAAGAAGTCTAAGAGAAAGGGCCGGTCTCGGTCTCGTGTGCCAAGTTCTTCGTTGGTAGTGAACTCAACGACTTTGGAGGATCAGCCTCTCCTAGTCATCCCAGAGGGCTCTGGTGTTGTGGAAAGGATCGAGAAAGTAGAGAAGTCTGAGATAAGGGATGTGGCTGTTGATGAAAATCAAGAGGAAGTGAAGGAGCATTCACGTGTAGTGTCTGTGCTTAGTGATGGAAAAGGAGTGAATCAGGATGTTTTGCTAGAGGAGGAAGAGAATGAGCCAAAAACTCCATCAGGTGACGATCGTGAAGAGGATGAGAGGCTCTGGTTCAAACACCCTAAGGCAGTCCGGAAAGCCATCAGACAAGAGCTATGGCATTCGACCATTAAGAAGCAGCCTCCTAAAAGTGCGTTCTCGTTTCGGAATTGGGGCTCAGCCTCAATGAAGACGCACAATCTCTAACCGCAAGGCGGTCTTCAAACTTGTATATATGAAGATATTTTCTTGGAACGTTAGGGGTCTGAATAATGGCAGTCGCCAGAATAAAGTTCGTAGCTTTGTGAATAGTTTGGGTTGTTCAGTGGGTGCTTTGATTGAGACTCGGGTCAGTGAGGAGAATTCCGCAGCTATGATGTCAAGTTTGCTTCAGGGGTTAAGTTATGACAGTAATTACTCAGAAGTTAATGGAGGGAGAATTTGGATCGTGTGGGAACAGTCTTTGTCAGTGGTGGTATTTAAAAAGTCGGAGCAATTAATGGTTTGTGGAGTGTTTGATCCAGCGTCTCAGGTATCAGTGACAGTGGGGTTTGTGTATGCTTTCAATACGGAAGCACAGAGGAGGGTTTTGTGGCAGGAGCTTAGAAGTGTGTCGGCTCATCATCTGGTTAAGGATAAGCCATTCCTCATCCTTGGCGATTTCAACCAGATTGTGAGTGCTTCAGAGCATTTCTCAATCTTACCATATGAGCTGCCCATCAGAGGTATGGAAGAGTTTAGTGATTGTCTACTACAATGTGAACTAGAGGATTTGGAGACTCGAGGAACTTTCTACACATGGACTAATAATAGACCAGAGGACCCGATTCTTCGTAAACTAGACAGAGCTCTAGGTAATGAAGCTTGGAGAATAGCCTTCCCAGATGTTGTTGCTCAGTTTGAAGCGCCAGGAGAATCAGATCACTCACCGTGTATAGTGGATTTACTAACGGTCACTGAGATCAGAAAGGTCAGCTTCAAGTACTTCTCTTTCCTCTCAACTCATCCGCAGTTCATGGATGGTATATTGGAAGCTTGGCGTAAGGAGATTGCAGTAGGATCAGAACTGTTTTTCTT
Organism: Brassica rapa; assembly: GCF_000309985.2. Classification (NCBI taxonomy): domain Eukaryota; kingdom Viridiplantae; phylum Streptophyta; class Magnoliopsida; order Brassicales; family Brassicaceae; genus Brassica; species Brassica rapa. The sequence continues at coordinate 7,582,208 of NC_024804.2, forward strand.
GGCCCAAAGACTGAAAGCTGTTAAGGGAGCTTGCAGGAGGATTAATAGGATTGGGTTTGGGAATATCCAACAGAAAACAAAGCTTGCGATGGAGGAGTTGCAAGAGATCCAAAGAGAGATGTTGTCATTACCATCAGAGTCTGTATTCAGAAGAGAATTCGTGGCCCGGAAAAAATGGAAGTTTCTTGATGAGGCGTTGCAGATCTTCTACAAAGCTAAGTCAAGAATTAGATGGCTGAAAGAAGGTGACGCGAATACTAGATTCTTCTTCAAGTCAGTGCTGGCGCATCAAGCAAGAAATGCTATCCGTTATTTGTTTGATGAGTTTGAGGTGAAGATAACCAACAGGGCTCAGATAAAGGATATGGTGGTATCTTACTTTCAACATCTACTTGGGTCAGACTCGCCTTCAGTTCCTCCCTCTGTCTTGGATCTCCGGAGCCTGATGAGGTACCAATGTCCCACCTCTATAGGTACCTTGATGTGTGTGGTGCCTAGTGCGGAGGAGATCAAGGCAACATTGATGGCTATGCCGAAGAGCAAAGCTCCGGGACCAGATGGTTTCCCTGTTGAGTTCTTTTGGGAAGCATGGTCTGTTGTCGGAGATGATGTAGTTGCAGCGGTGAAGGAGTTCTTTGTTGGAGGTAGAATGTTGAAGAAGTTTAACGCAACAGCGATTGCCTTGATCCCGAAGATTATAGGAGCAGACAGATTAAGTCTGTTCAGACCAATCTCTCTCTGTTCTACCATCTATAAAGTTATTGCGAGGATAATAAAAAAGAAGATCAACTTGTTCATTGACGAGGTGGTTCAGCGGAATCAGGTTGGATTTCTTCAGGGAAGATTACTGTGTGAGAATGTGTTGCTAGCGTCGGAGCTAGTGACAGATTTCCATGTGGAGGGTCGTGTGTCTAGGGGTTGTTTGAAGATCGATCTTGCTAAGGCCTATGATAATATCAGCTGGCAGTTCATACTCAGGTTGTTAGAAGCGATTGACATCCCTGAAACAGTAATTAATTGGATCAGAGAGTGCATCACGACAACCTCTTTCAGTATGGTGATCAATGGGGAGCTTCATGGTTATTTCCAAGGCAGGAAGGGACTTAGACAAGGAGACCCGATCTCGTCTCTTCTGTTTGTTCTTGCCATGGACGTCCTATCAAAGATGCTTGATGAAGGAGCCTTGAATCAACGGTTTAAGCCACATCCATCATGCGAAGCCCCTTTAATCACACATCTAAGCTTTGCAGACGATGTATTAGTCTTCTTTGATGGGTCTGAGGAATCGCTGAGAGGTATTTTGGAAATCTTGGAGGAGTTTAAGCAGATATCAGGTCTTAGTGTCAACAGAGAAAAAACAGAGCTTCTAATCGATGGTGGAAGCTACTCCTTGTGTCAGGAGCTGGCTGATGCAGTGGGGATTAAGCAAGGCTCTTTACCGGTTAGATATCTTGGAGTGCCGTTATCTGCTAAGAAGATGAAAAAATCAGACTTTAAACCGTTGCTTGACAAGATTGAAGCTAGATTTAACTCGTGGACGGTTAAACATCTCTCTTTTGCGGGAAGGTTCCAACTTATTCAAGCTGTTATCTACTCCACTATCTCTTTCTGGACTTCGATATTCATTCTCCCGAATGAGTGTATCAGGATCCTAGAGCGCATGTGTAGCGCATTCCTTTGGAGGGGAGCCCCTCAATCTGCGAGAGGAGCTAAGATTAGCTGGGAAACAGTATGTACTCCTAAGGCAGAAGGAGGTCTTGGCTTGCGGAGATTGGCTGAGTGGAATCAGGTCCTCGCACTGAAGCTGATCTGGCTGCTGTTTGCAGGTGGAGGTTCGTTATGGGTGTCGTGGATGAAAACCTATAGAATTAGGTCCGTTAATTTTTGGGAGCTGGAACCTCGGAGAGGAGACAGCTGGATATGGAAGAAGTTATGTAAGCTGAGACCAGTTGCTAGGCCTTTTGTAGTGTGTGAGGTGGGAGCAGGTCATTCAGCGAGCTTCTGGTATGATAATTGGACGGACCTAGGACCTTTGATTCATCTAACTGGTGAGCGAGGTCCCCTAGTCTCGGGTATGCATAAGGATGCGACAGTTGCTGAAGCGTTAGTAAATGGGAATTGGTGGTTAAGTGCTTCAAGAAGCAGAAACGCGATCATCACTCTTCTCAAGCAGTGCTTGCCTTCATCTATCCCTATAGCGCAGTCGGTATCTGACGACATATACCTATGGAGAACGGGAAATGATTCCCCTTCAAACCGCTTCTCTACAGCAAGGACATGGATCACCCTTCACCCGCCAGGTCCCTTAGTATCTTGGCATTCGCAGATCTGGTTTAAGGATCGAGTTCCAAAACACGCCTTCATATCTTGGCTGGTTGCTTGGAATCGTTTAGCCACACGGGACAGAATGCGAGGGTGGGGAATTGAGGTGTCTCCAAGCTGTCTGTTGTGCTCAGGTTCTGTTGAATGTAGACAACACTTATTCTTTGATTGCACATACAGTGCTGAAGTATGGAGTCATTTTTGCTCGCGCCTGCGCCTTTCACCTCCTGCTGATTATGAGGATTGTTTACGGTGGTTGAAGGCACCATCCTCAGAGACGAACGTTGTCCTCATTACTAGACTTCTCTTCCAAGCCACCATCTATCTGATTTGGAAGGAGAGAAACTCTCGATTGCACTCTGGCACATGCAAACCGGCTCAAACGATCATTCAAGAGTTGAAGAAGACCATGTCTCTGAAGCTGGATCCTCTGTCCAGGAACATGAGGCTCGCTAGTAGCTCCTCTCTTACGTACTTGGGAATTTGGCTTAGTCTTTTCTAAAAGTTGCTTATAGGTTTCTATTTTAGAACTTAAAGTTTAGGCTATTGCTTGTAAAAACGTTTTTTTGCAGATGAAATAAAAGTTAAGTTTAGGCAAAAAAAAAAAAAAAAAAAAACCAATAGAAAATGGGAATGATAAGGGACAAATGCAACATAAATGAAAAACTCTACCAGAAGAGAGGCATGAAGCAGGAATCAGGGAAAATATAATAATTGGCCCTTAGACAGAGCTGAAGTGATGACAGTGCCCTAGTGGACAGTCATCTCTAGTGGACATACATCTCTCACCTTTTTATCTCAAACCGGAATAGATCAATGTTCTGCGGCAGATGGGCCCTTAGGTGAAAGGGCCTTAGAAAATGAAAGTACTGAATTTTTTTTCGAAATTCAAACCGGTGGTGCGATTTCAATCATAACCACAGTCATAAGAAAAAAAAGCACTTAAACACATATGGTTCAGTTTCGGATTATAAAATAGCTTGGTTCATGGCAATTGATCAGAATATTTAGGACTATAAGCCACACAACTATTCAAAGAAAACAATACGAGCCAATCTCAAACTTGAACTACAAGGTTAGATAAACTCACTGTCATGGTGTCTACTCTTTTATTACTAAATCCTAATATGTACATTTTTTTTGAATCAGAATGATGACAAGCTTTACGATTTTATTCAATGGGTTTATGATATACCTTGGATTTGACCCATTTTTATCCATGGTATATTAGTATTTTACTATATATATCTATGTTTTCTACTCTTCTAGGTATGTTTTCAGCTTCAGGTGCATTTCGGAGTAAAGCTATGACTTTGGAGCATTTTAGAGCATAAAGGACATTTCACCCGAGCTGACCACTTAGAGGTCGACGAGAGGAAGAATAATCGATCGATGCGCATCAGTGCTGACGATCGATATCAGGAAAAGCCTCGACAGATGAAGATTAATATCGATCGATGTACACATGTACCGTCGATCGATGTCGAGACACCAGACGCGACATTTTGGATTCAGCAGACTTAAAAACCAAGGCCAAGCCAAATTACCAAAATGCCCTGACGAGTTCTTAACCTAGTAGAATATATACTACCTAAGTGTTTGACGGCAGAGAGAGCTTTTACTTTTCTAGACCTAGTTTTGTTACAAGTTTCATTTGGGAGAGAAGATCACTTGTGATTGGAACTCCTTGTTTCTATTTCTTATCATCTATTCTATGAGTTTCTATTTACCCATTGATATGAATTGCTTTGCTATGTCTGAGTAGTTCAACTGTTAGATCCAGGGTTCAGATAGGTTTGTGGGATTAGCCCCAAACTATAGATCTGCCTTGTCGTGATATTCATGATAGATTTGTATTCATTGCTTGTTTTAGCCTAGCTAACTAGAACATGATCATAGGATTGCATATTCAAGCACCCTTGTTATCCCATCCTGACATCTATCTATCATACTAGGATTGCTAGAGAGGGCTAACCGCCAATTTAGGATCTTAGTAGAGCATTTTCATACTCGCGCATAGGCCTGGCTAGAACCCGTCGATCGATGTCCTCAACTGACAATCGATCGATGTTGGCAAAAGTGTATCGGTCGACGTCTTAATAGACTATCGATCGACACTCTCTTGTGTCTGCATCTAACCGGTGAGACACAAGATCTAGTCTGTTAACCAGTGGTACATGCGACAGCTGATCACTGAGTTAAGCGAATGAGCTCTAATATATCATGCATGCAACAGTTAGGCATCTATAGAAATTATAATCTCCAACACCTGAATAGTGGCCCTGCATCTAATATCATTTCCAACCTTAGTTACATTTATCATTTACTCGTTAGTTACTATTACTATTTTATTTAAAACATTACAACCTTTAGAATTAATAAACACTAGATTTAATTGTTCCCTAGCTCCTTGTGGATTCGATCCCTAAGTACTACATCTGAACCTCTTTTGATGAGAGTAATACTCCTTAGGGTAATTTGAGTGGTATCATGCAACTAAGGAGATAGAACAGCTTGTACCAGAACTTAAGGAAGTCAAAGAATGCGACTCGGTGGATGCTACAGAAGGGATGCAATCCAGTGGATACAATTCTATGGATGCAACCCCGTGGATGCCATTCTGACGATTTACACATACCACTTGGTCCGATGACTCGTTCTAAACAAGCAAGGTTGCAGCAAGCTCTTCACCAACTCCTACACACTATCCAAGGCAGTCTAGAGTGTCCTGATCCAACCACACTGGTTGTGATTCAAGCCGCCTAGGTCATTCATCAAGAGAGGTGTTGTGACCTGCAATCTTTTCCTTGGTTTGCTTTTGTCCCACTAGGTTTTCCAAACAAGGTTTTTAATGAGGCTTGGACACAACACTACACATGAGACTCTTGATGAAACCATGCCCATTTCTTGTCCCATTTTTGTCCATGAAGAATTATCCATAAGTCTATCTTTTAAATTTGAACTTTAGTCCTTATTTTCATTAATTATGTTGTGTTTCCAAGAAGTTGTGCATGTACAGTCTTCTTCTCTATATATTATGGACGAAATTCCTCAATAAAATCATCAAACTCTTTTCTAATAAAAATTATCTCTGAATCTTGTTTGATCAAAGCTTGTCTAGTGTATTTCGGATTCATCCTTACATAGAAAGCAAAATCCGATAGTCTGAGAGCCAATTCCGCAACTCTTAGAAGTATCATCTCAATCCACTGCTTATTTCATCATCACAATCGTTGGAGAACATTCAGGGACGTGATCAATCTATCCAGGATCACTTCAGAGTTGAAGTATGTGATCTTCGTGGAAAACACACAAACTTATGAACACTGAGAAAGTCACCAAGTATGTAGAGACGACCACAGAGTCAACAGCATATCAGCATCCTCCTGATTTTCTTTTGAGATTTCGACGAAACACACCATCATCGCAAGAAAGAAGCTGTCATTTTCAGACAAGGGATATTTTTTGTTAAGAAGAAATAGTTTACTTAACCACGTGGTGGTGGCCTAGTGGTTTCCACTAAAGGAGGAGTTGCCATGTTGGTCCATGCCAGGGATCTAGTCCCCTCTAGTGCGAAATTATTAGCTCTACATCTGGCCACGCGGATATGGGCTCATGCTTACGGCCCATTTGAATACCCGGGAGAGAATCCATCCATGGGTTGCACCTCCCACCCGGAGGTTAGGTATGTGTTTTTAATAGACCCGAATTTAACCTTTTTTTCAAAAAAAGAAATAGTTTACTTTGCAACTAAGCAGCTTCTGTCTTTTCTTTGCTTTTGTTTTCAATAGGTTCAGGCGTTCGGGTCAAGTTCAGGTCGGTTTGAGTCCGTATCCTTCGGGTTCTACACATTTGGAGCCAATTAGGTACTTGAAAAACTTTGGTTTGGGTTTGGGGCGGTTCCTTTTGGGTCGGTTTCTTTTGGGTCCGAGTCGGTTTAAATCTATAATTAAAATACATGTAAAATATGTGTAATTTTTTGGTCCGTAGAGGGTTCGAGTCATGTTCGAGTATTTAGAATTTTAAATATCCGAATATCCAAATTCCGTCAAAATATTTCCCGAATCCGTCATATGTATTTTTAATTTTATAAAATAAACAAAAATAAACTATTAATAATTGAAATTAAACATTTTTAAATTATAAATTTGACATTTAAAGTTTCATATTACTTGAAAATGTTACAAAATAATAATGAAATTTTTAATAAAAAGACATTTTAACTAAATTATAAACTAGAATATAAATTATAAAACCAAAACAAAATAAAAGTGTTGGATATTCATATTTTTAGGTTGGGTCTATTCAAGTCAGTTCTTATCGGGTTGGATCTATTCGAGTCGGTTCTTTTTGGGTCTAGGTCTCTCTGGTTCGGTTCTTTTTGGTTGTGGTTTGGTTCAGGTTCTTTTGGTATAAGAATTTTGGACCTAACTAGGTAATTATAAATTTTTGGTTTGATTTCGAATCAGGTATTTTTGGGTCATCTCCGGTTCAGTTTTTATGGGCGGATAAAGTGCCCATGCCTAATTTTCAATAATCATTGGAAACTTAGTCCCTTTTATTAATACTTTCGAAACCGTTCATGATACAGTAAATTAAGAATACGTCTGCTCAAAAAAACTCTAAATCAAAAACACTAAACACTAAATCTTAAAAACACTATTAGGGTTAGGGTTTAGGGGTTAGTGTTCTGCTGAGGACGGTTAAAATATGTTTAGAAAACAATTCTTTTTTTTTGGAAATACTACTATTTGTTATTTATTTTTTACCTTTTTTATTTTAAAAACATAATATAACATGACAATATATTTTTTTATTTTTAAAAAAAAAATCGAATATGAAATAACAAAAATCTTATTGGTTGGTGAACCCAAGAATAACTCGTATATTAGTTACACCCAAAACAAAAAAAAAAGATATATCAGTTTTGCGGAATGTTTTGGTTGCTTCAACCAAGGAATCAGTGTAAAATTTGTCTCTTGTTCTGAAATATGTACCAAGTTTAGTTTAAACTGAGTAAACAATAATTAAAAGAAAGAGGTTAGGCAAATGAATTACCTACTTGGTGTGAACAAGAGATTAATCAATTGTTCAGGTGTTTGGTTATAAATAAAGCTGTTGGATATATCTTTTTTATCTTATTCTGCTGCTTTTAAAGTGGAATCAGTGCTCTAATTAATGATCTGGCTCAAGTACGTCTTTGTGCTTATAGAGAAAATAACGTAGCATTCTGCTCTGTTTTATTGCACATTTCATCTCTCCAGGGTTATTTTTGTCTATCTACCCGACGATTGTAGCTCCAAAAGACCAAAATGCTCTTAGGCTTTGGTATTGTTTCCTCTCAAGAGGATGGAGCTCTTATTCTACACTATTCCTCTGATCATATTAATGCAAGAGCTATATAGACGAACTTATCATCCGACAATATTGTTCCAGACACATAAATCTAATTGTTTCATCAACTACTTATACTTATATGGTTGGTTAGTATAAAAATGTTAAATTATGTGAATCAATGAATGATATAATTTAACACGTACATATATAACATAAAAATAGTTACTGTATTCTAAATGATCTAATTTAATGAACACAACCAGTCAAATTTTGTTTTAAGTAAAATATAACTAACTACAAGTTTGAACTATTAAAGTAGAATTATATTATAACTTAACCTTTTCATTGGTTATTCTATTCCGGTCTGGTTACACAGACCACCTCAAGCTTAAATAATAGAATGACCGTTCGACAATTAAAAAAAAAAAAACCTTCTGATACAGTTTTCTAGGATGCAATTATATATATTGGGGGGGCGGGCGATGGTAGTACATTAGCCACAATGATGGAGGTAAATGCCCTTTCCCAAATTTTATATATATGGTGGGTTTGTTCGTCCACAACACCAAATACATAATGTAGAACTGGACCGAACTGTAGAACCGAAAAGGAGAGGGATAGAGATATACATGCCATACTTGTTCAGACTTCAGTAGTTAAATAAGGAAAGTATACTCTGTGAGTCTATCACTGAATTATATAGAAAATTGTATGGAAATAAAAGCAGATGCTAAAAACACTTTGGAAACTTGGAGACGCCATGTTCTTATTTTGAGTGAAAATCAGTAGTATTAAACACTGGTCACCTACTCAAGGTTTATATATATATATATATATATTTGCATTATATGAGAGAGATGTGGAAAAAAATTGGATAATTTTTTACATTGTCAAGGCCGGAAGCATATGCTTCCATGGCGTCCATGGCTTCTATCTATCTGGGTGGAGCACAGAAAACTTAGGATTAAAGTTTAGAGAGAGATGTGGAAAATTCTATTTTTCTTAGCTCTTTTTTTGGCTGTTGCTTACTGGTTTATCTATGTAGTGCAGTACGTATGGATGGCCGTCCTGATGCGGCTGATCAACCTGGTGTTTCGTCTACTGCGAATGTGTGCTATCTTTGTTGCGACGTGTTCGCTGATGGTGTTTCTTTACTTTGTGTTCAGATGAAGAAAACGCAAACGAGAAGATAATTAGTGTATAAAATGAATGAATGATCTTTCTCTTGTTTTTCATCCCCCCCCCTCCCCCCCCCCCCCCCCCCCCCCCCCTCTTCTTAATTTTTCAATGTGTTTCTTTTCATTTTTCTTCCCCTTAATGTTTTTGTGTTCAAAAAATACGATGTAAGATCTATCTGCGTAATAAAATTAGTGAATGGATAAAACTATTAAAGAAAATTGCTATTTTGTTTATTTATTGTCGAAAGAAAATAAAATAAAAAAATACTAGGCATTACACTTAATTTAACCAAATAATTAAATGTCAAAGAAAAAACAGCTATAAAATCCCGAATAAAACACAAAAAAGTTAAACGCAAAACCGAATATATTTTAGGGTTTTTTTTTCCAAATATGACATAAAATTTGAAGTTAAACACAAAAATTATCCAATTTTTTTTTAACTTTTTTCCCTATTCACCCTAAAAGTTTGAGTTATTCACGAAAATGCCATTAATTTTTTTTTTTTTTTTCGAAAATGAGATTTTACCTTATCACTCTCATCTTCACAAAATATTTACAATATTGTCATTGCCATCAATACACTAACCACCATGAAAAACCAATTTGAATCTTAATGCACCAAAATATTGATTTTTACTCTTCCTATCTCATTAGTTATGCACACAAATCAGTAAACTTCTTTCACTCTCTCTTCAAATTCATCCAAAAAAATCAAGATTTTGATTCTAAGCTTGCAAGGTTCATAGAGACAATGAAGCTCATGATTTGCGGTCATTAACGATTTGGTAGCTTTTGTAGTGAAGTTATGGGTGCTTGGAGAAGCTAAACAAGTCATCTCAAAAGTTCAAAGTATAAAATCGTTTTTTTCACATATCTGTTCGCGAAGACTTTCAGAAGACTTCGGGAAGACTTTCAGAAGACTTCGCTAGATGTGTTCACCATCAAGAAGATTTCCCTAGAAGTCTTATGACTTTCTTTTATTTAGAAAACAAACCAAAAAATCTCAGAGAAAACTTCTCGAGAAATTTTTTCGGATAAAGATGTTAGTTTTGCAATTGATCGAAGTTTGTCAGAAAATTGACTTTTTATAGAAGACTTCTCGAGAAGTCTTCACAAATTTTATTTCGGGTTTTGGTCAAACCTTTGGTTACTAGAGAAAACTTCTATTGAAGTCTTCTCTAGAAAATTCAAATATAGTCAATTGCAAAAGTATCCCATGTAGACTTTTTATGACATTGAGAAGACTTTGAGAAGACTTATATAGAAGTCTTTCCCGAGAAGATTTCCCAAGAAGTTTCTATAAAAAAGTCTAATTTTTGACAAATTTCGGTCAATTGCAAAACTAACATGTTTATCCGCAAAGACTTCTCGAGAAGTCTTCTCTGGCATTTTCGAGATTTTTTTTAATTCAAAAGTAAGAAAATATTTACAAATGAGGACTTCTTAAGATGTCTTATGTAAAGTAGATTTCCTAAGAAATATTCCTTAGTAAATTTGCAATTGCAAAAATGACCTAAATAGAAGACTTCTTAAGAAATCTTCTCGAAGAAGATTTATGTAGAAGTTTTCTCTGAGTCTTTTATGTCAATGCTTAATAAAATTTCATTTTCTCTTAGAAGATTTCATAGAAGACTTCGGAAGACTTCTCGAAGTCTTTGTGGGAAGTCTTCTAGCATAAAATACATTAGAAGACTTCATAAGACGTCTTCCAAAAGTCTTCTGAGAGTCTTCCAAGAGTCTTCAGAGAAGCTTCAAAAATCTGACTCAGATCTGAAAAAAATCTGAATATTCAAAAGCATTCAAATGGCTTCAAAACAGAGAAAGCTTCAAAAATCATTTTTTATTTTACTAGCCTTTTGGGTTACTTTTGTATTTGATTGAATTTGGGGTACAATTTTGGATTGAAAATCAAGTTTTGAGTCATTTTTTACATTTTCCCCTATATTTTATGGTTCAATTCGATTTAGAAACCAATGATAAGCGGCGAACCCTTCTCTGTCTCCCGACATAAACTCCTCTGAGTTTGCGTTTGGATTATTCGGAACTCTGTCAAGTATGAATTTTCGTTCCCGTGTCCCTCTCTTATGATTCTTTGATGATCTGATTCTCGAGGTGCCCCTCTGTAACGAACCATTTCACGGCCCAGTAATTTTGGCCCGTCAAGGCTCAGTAGGGTTGCAGGAAACCCTAGGTGAGTTCCTATTTAAATAGTGCTAGCCTATTATTTTATTCAGAAAAGTCTAAAGCCTCGAAACTCTGATAAAATTGAGCCGTCAAGTAGATCTGAGATAGTCCAGCCGCAGCCACCGTCGCATTCGTCGAGATCGAACATCTCACCACCGTTAACCGGCATGGCCTAGGTTCATGTTTTTCGGTTGATAAATTGAACATATCTCTCTAACCTTGTGGTATTTCGCGAATCCAAGGCCACCATTGTGTTCGTGACGCGCTAGACGAGTCCGGACAAAGAAGACCAGCCCAAGAGCCACTGTCACACGCCCTCATGCGCAGCTAGAAGTCCCGCGCGTGGGATTCACGATCCACCGTCTCCGCCAGATATTCGCGGGGCCGCTGTAGCCAGCCACCGTCCGTCCGCCATCGCCGCCGCGCCTCTGCCGCCACCAGTTATTTTCTGGTAAGCCACCACCGTCGTTGGCCGCCACAAGTACCATCGATCGATGTCGAGACACTAGACGCGACATTTTGGATCCAGCAGACTTAAAAACCAAAGCCAAGCCAAATTACCAAAATGCCCTGACGAGTTTTTAACCTAGTAGAATATATACTGCAAGTGTTTTGACGGCAGAGAGTCTCGTTTTCTAGACCTAGTTTTGCTACAAGTTTCATTTGGGAGAGAAGATCACTTGTGATTGGAACTCCTTGTTTCTATTTCTTTTCATCTATTCTATGAGTTTCTATTTATCTATTGATATGAATTGCTTTGCTATGTCTGAGTAGTTCAACTGTTAGATCAAGGGTTCAGATAGGTTTGTGGGATTAGCCCCAAACTATAGATCTGCCTTGTTGTGATATTCATGATAGATTTGTATTCATTGCTTGTTTTAGCCTTGCTAACCTGAACTTGATCATAGGATTGCATATTCAAGCACCCTTGTTATCCCATCCTGACATCTATCTATCATATTAGGATTGCTAGAGAGGGCTAACCGCCAATTTAGAATCTTAGTAGGGCATTTCATACTCGCGCATAGGCCTGGCTAGAACCCGTTGATCGATGTCCTCAACTGACAATCGATCGATGTTGGCAAAGGTGTATCGGTCGACGTCTTAATAGACCATCGATCGACACTCTCTTGTTGTCTGCATCTAACCGGTGAGACACGAGATCTAGTCTGTTAACCAGTAGTACATTCGACAGCTGATCACTGAGTTAAGCGAATGAGCTCTAATATATCATGCATGCAACAGTCAGGCATCTATAGGTATTATAATCTCCAACACATGAATAGTGGCCCTGCATCTAATATCATTTCCAACCAAGTTACATTTATTATTTACTCGCTTGTTACTATTGCTATTTCATTTAAAACATTTACAACCCTTAGAATTAATAAACACTAGATTTAATTGTTCCCTAGCTCCTTGTGGATTTGATCCCTAAGTACTACATCTGAACCTCTTTTGATGAGAGTAACACTCCTTAGGGTAATTTGAGTGGTATCAAATTTGGCGCCGTTGCCAGTGAGCTTTGATCGCCATTAGATTTAGTTTTATTAATTCTTATTCTTTTCTTTACCCCCTTTCTAATAATTTATTTTTATTGTCTTTTCAGGTGCATGCCCAGCGGTACCAGAAGCAACAAGGATAAAGACTTGCTGTTCTCAGACGATCCTGCTTATTTGGAACGCACCATCCGTAGAGGTCAACGTTCCACATCGCTCGACGCAACCACTTCGTCGTCGATCGATACGCACAACCAACCGTCGACCGACACCAGACCATCATCGTCGATCGATCCCAATCGTTCCACAACGATCGATACTACACCGCGTACGTCGATCGATACCGTGTCGTCAAAAATGGTAAACAGTATTATCTTAACTCAGGATGAGAACGGAAACCTGTATGACCAGGCCGGTCATCTGCGTAATGCAACAGGTCAAAAAATTGATACTCAGGGAACTGTAATCCCTGATGCTGATGCTACAGGAGCTGCTCAACCTGTAGATGAGGACGCTCGATCGAAACCACTGGCCGATTACAATCGCCCAGATGAGTACTAATCCAACAGATCAGCTATTCGACATCCGGAGATCCAGAAGCAGAATTTCGAGCTGAAGCCTCAATACTACACTCTCGTGTCGCAGATACCCTACTATGGGTTACCGCACGAGCATCCTATGGACCATTTGGAACGGTTCGAGGATCTAATCGCTGCTATTCGGATGGAAGGAGTCCCCGAAGATTACCTGCTGTGCAAGCTCTTCAGATACACGCTGAATGGAGAAGCGATGCATTGGCTTAGGCAGCAACCCACATGATCTTTAACATCCTGGAGCGACATCAAGAATGCTTTCTTACGAAACTTCTTCGATGAGGCGCGCGCTGAAGAACTTCGGAACAAAATTTCCACATTCTCGCAGAAGGCTGGAGATGCTTTCAAAGATGCGTGGATTAGATTTAGGTTCTTCCAGCGAGACTGTCCACACCACGGATTTAACGAAGGGCAGCTTCTAAGCACTTTCTTCCGAGGTCTCGCCTTACAGTATCAAATGGCCCTTGATACGGCGAGTGAAGGAAACTTCACTACTCGGAATCCGTTGGAAGCTGTGAGACTTATCGAAAACCTTGCTAACAGCAGCAGCACCAAAAACACTGACTCTGAATGGAAGAAGTCTGTAGCCTCTATCGGGAAGGAACAGATGGACGAAGTAAGAGCTAAGTTAGATGTGGTGCACGAGCTTCTTAGGAAGCAAGTCTGTTCAGCTGAAGGAGAAGTAGCTGATACGGAAGGAGAAGAAGATGTGAACTACATCGGAGGTACCTGATTCCAGAAATTTGGAAACAAGGGCGGGAACAGAAACTTCTTTGGAAATGGCCAAAGAAGTAACCAAAGTTCACAATTTCAAAAACCCTTCAACAACAGCAAGAACTACTCGCACTCTTACTACCAAAATCCACCACCCCAGACTCAGGAAAGCAAGATCGAAGAGATGCTTGATCGAGTACTGTTGGGACAACAACAAATCACCGTGGATTTCAACGGTAAGATAGACTCCGCCTACAACAATCTGAACACCAAAATCGAGACCTTAGGGACTCAGGTGAGAAAACTTGAAACCCAAGTAATTCAGACGGGCGAGACTATAAAGAGGCAAGAAGCTTTCGCTAGAGAAGCAGAAGCCGACAAAGGAAAACACCACGTAAATGCCATCATAAATGATGATTTCTGGCAAGTGGTGAGAAATGAAAAGCTTGAGGAAGGAGACTTCGAAATCGAAAGCTCCATGAGTCTCGACGGATCCCAATGGTGTCGACCGATGTCGATTAACTCGCATCGATCGACAGACCATGATGAACATCGATGGACGGATTACTCCAGTCATCGATCGATGTCGTCTGCCATATCGACTGAATGCAATGCGGTTCGAATTCTAACTCATGAAGAATTCGCAGTTAAGCATCCTCACCCACCCTCCCCTTTCTATGAAAACATCGATCGATCGGTTGAGCCAACCATCGATCGACAGAGTGAGTCCGACGTCGATCGTCACAACACACCTCCCATCGATCGACAGGCACCTCTGACATACCGAGTGCGGTTACCCTCAATCGATAATGATTACATCAACGCACTCAGACCACCACCTAAACCATTAGAAAACCCACCCGAACCAAAACCCAATCCTTTAAATAGTTCACCAGAATCAGTTCAAGAAGAACAAGAATCTGAAGGGAGAAAGTTAAGGAAAACAAGGGAGAAGATTCCTAAAAACCTTAAGAGGGAAGCTAACGATAAGGAGATGGATGGTTTCACTAAACGAGTCCTCAGAATCCCAATCGAAAAACCTTTTGATGAAGCTTACTTCACACACCGGTTGTGGATGTTCTTCAGAGAAACAAAGGTAACTGAGGAGGACATTAGGAGAATGTTTCATCAAGTCAGAGGGAAGATGAAACACATGATCACATTGACGAAGAAGAGTGATCCTGGGAAGTTTGCAATACCATGCGTAGTCAAGGGTGTTGAATTTCCCCATTCAATGTGTGACAGAGGAGCATCAGTTAGTATCCTCCCTAGGATCATGGCAGACCAGCTTGGTTTGACCATCGAACCCTCAACAGAATCCTTCACCTTCGTGGATCTTTCAGAGAAACGATCAGGCGGTATCATAAGAGATCTGGAGGTACTGATTGGTAATGCCCTTGTCCCTGTAGATTTTCATGTCTTAGACATCGAGCTTAACTGAAACTCTTCACTTCTGCTTGGAAGATCTTTCCTAGCTACAGTAGGAGCCGTATGTGACATGAACAAAAACAAATTGTGTCTAACGCTCATAGACCCAAACATCCACTACGACCCCATCCGACCTAAGAGAAAGGTCATTAATTCTGTTGATTATGGGAAAGAACTTGGCTTCATTGGCGCATGCCAATGTGGAGCAGGGTATGAATCGGAGTATGAAACAGAGTACTCGGAATAGAGTACTCGGAATCGATCGACACCCCAACCTTTCCATCGATCGATTTCAATGTGTCAACGGTGACCGATGACCGCAACAACACGTCACTCGACGTAATGCACCCAGTTGACCATTTCGCTTCACCTAATCATTGCCACCAACACTTTGCCTTCCAACCTCCAAGCAAGAGAGGACATGATGATTATTCCATAGGCAGTTGGGCAGACAGTGGTTTCCATGAAAGTTTTGCAATTGACACTGTAATTACTTCACCTAATGAGAAACATACGGAGGAATACGATGAGGATTATTGGAAAGAACGTGCAATAGAAATGTCTTTGCAGGATGAAAGACTTGAAACACATAAGTTCACCAACACGTTTCCAACATCGTTCGACGCTGTGCACTCCACATCGGTCGATACCCACCCTCGTCCAGCAAAACAACCGCTCACATCGATCGATATCCGTAAAGGAACATCGATCGATATTAACACCGCAGCGAAAATTCAGGAGCAGGAGAATATTCCCTCCCCAACTAGGTTTATAGATACCTATATAAATCGCTTTGCACCTCCGAAACTACCTACACACATTAGAGCAAACACACAAGCAAATAAGATGAATACTCTTCCTTCTACATCTACAGAAAAATCCATGAAGAGCAATCATCTCAAGAACACAAATTCTGCAGAAATTACTCTGCCATCGATCGATGTAACTGTATCTACATCGATCGATGTAACTGTATCTTCATCGATCGATACTACTCTAAACCCTAATCTTTCTATTTCTAAAATGAATTATTATGCAAACATTGATTACGGTTTTCTAACACCTGATGAATTTGGTATTTTCAGAGACCCAGATGGCAACGCACGTGCAATGGATGGAAGGATTTTACAAGTGTCCAGAGAGGACATAGCAGACATCCTTCAAGTAGCCAATGGACCTGACAACCAATTCTCACAGCAACGTAGCACTCCAGACGTCATTCAAACAGATCCTAACAACCACGCAAGAGTCGCCACAACAGAGATCAACCCAGATATATCACGCCAACCAAAAGGCCAAGCATCGATCGACGGTACAACTGAGACACCGATCGACAGGGTAATACCAACGTCGATCGATATAGATGAACCAACGTCGATCGACAGACGGTATGAATGTGGGAACCGCGCTTTCAACATGTACGGAGACAGAAAGTTCACTTGGGAACAAAGGGACGAGTATGGAGTCTACAGAGATGAGCGTGGACACGCACGAGGCGTAGCTGGTGTGATGATACCTGTCACAAAGGATAACATCAGGAAAATACTGGAAAGAGCATCTCTCTTTAAAGAGAGCCACATCTGTCTTCCAGAACATGCCACTTCCTTCACACTCACAAGACTGGCACCAGAACTCTACACCAAAGATGAAATCGATGAGATGGTGTTTGGTATTTGTGGAGCTCAGGAGAAACTGGGAGAGGAGCTCAAAACATTGGTGGAAGATATACATCAGCCTTTGGATAGAGGCTACAATGAGCTTTTCAGATTTATGGCAGAAATGAGGACAGAAATTGAGAGTTTACGTCAGCAACTTGAGAAGGAAGCTACGACCTCAACATTGATCGACACACCACATGCAACATCGATCGACGTCAGTCTTCCTACAGCTCAGATCCCTGCAGAACCGCAAAGTTCAACACAACACAGGGATGAACGGGAAGTCTCATACATCGACACGAGGATAAACGACGTTTACTGCCCTCTCAACAACAACGTGGACTGGCTAAGCACCAAAATCGAGCTACTACAGCAAGATCTGGACACCATTCGCAAGAAGGAACAATAACCAGCCACATCGTTCGACATGTGTACCTTCACATCGCTCGACGCTAAATTCTCAGCCATGAATAAGAGGCTGAGGACTTACGAGGACATGCATGACCGCTTTATATCACCAGTCATGACATATTTAAGCAAATTGTCTAGTCAATTGCTTCATGCCCAAAAGGATATTGAGAACATTACTAATCAAAGTTTTTTGCAGGCAAAATCAGCATCGATCGACAGGCTACGAGGGCCTTGGATCGATGGCAAGAAACCTGTGGAGTTACTTCCTTACACAGCAGCAGAGGTTGACAATATCACATCCAAGATCTACACTGCTCTAGACACCATGGAGGAACGACTTGACAAACGCTGCGATGACATCTACTTTCCATTCGACAACAAAATCAGTGGACTAGACAGCCACGCAGAATGGCTACAGAAAGAAGTCAAAGCCATTCAGAGGCAACTCGTAGCCCAACACCAGATATCAGCATCGCTCGACAGGACATGAGGGAAATCGATCGATGGCAACTCGCCGAGATCGACCAACGAAAACATAATCGCATCGATCGACACCGAGTCTACACCAATCAGCGAGCAACTGATACACAAGACGATAGAGTCAATGCCAAAGGAACTGGCAGATCTTTCAGCATACGCCTATGACAACATAGGCTGGCACCAGATCAGCATTGACAACGTTCAAGAAAGGCTACATAACATCTCCAATGTACTTGAAAAGATGGATGACAGATGGACAAGAAATGATGAGGCCACAAGAAGTTTCATTGCATCTTGGTCCAGAATGTGCAGAGATGACGTGGATGCTTGCTTTCCAACAAGCAGCTGTTTCTCCACCCAATAGCCAATCACTACCACAGTCAAGCTAAATGACTATAACCAAGCGCTGAGTGGGAGACAACCCACTATTAGGTATTTTATTTTAGTTTTATTAGCTAGCAATTATTTACTTTCGTTTTATTTCTTTCAGATTTAGGAGACCCAAGTAGGAGGGTCAGATGACAATCACTTACTTACTTGACGATCGACATAGACAACCACACGACGATCGATGTACCACTTACACATCGATCGATATCTAATCCGGTCAGATGTATCTTCCTTACTTGTTTCATTTCGTACATCATAAACTATTCATCATTACTCCGGCTGAATTACACTGGGACAGTGTAATTTAAGTCTGGGGGGAGATCTAATGATATAATTTATTTTATTCTCATATAAAAAGGAGTTTTAATAAATTATGCTTAGCTATTGAAAATAAGGACTATAATCTTATATTGATTCAAACTTGAATATCTAACCAATCTTTAGCACCATTTTAGATTTACTGATTACAGAGAGCACTAAAGATGCTAAAGCAGATCAACCTATCAACTACACACTTGCCTTGAACCGTATGAAGTAACCAAAGCTGATTTCCAACACTAAACCTGACATAACCGCTTGTCTTGGGGCTTGGTATACATGGGATCGGATTCTCCAGACAGGTCTGGAAAGTAACGTCTGGTGTAGATTATTTATCACATTTTCTCTCTCTAAATTTCGACCCTTGATTAGTTAGTGAATTCTATTTAAAATATATATATATATATAATAATAATAATAAAAAAATAAATAAATAAGATTTATTGTATAATTAGGATGAGTCTGAACAGGACTTGGTGGCTAAAACCATTAAGGCTTGATTCATAAAGACTCAAATAAAAGAGTTCGAAACGAGACTTGGAGGCGGCATTCTTCAAGGCTCGCTTTCGCAAAAAACTCTTGGATATAGGTCAAAAAGAAGTGAACAGAACTTGGTGGCAACCACCATTAAGTTTTGATTCATGGAAGCCTGTCCAATCTTGGTTACTGATCCTGCAATGGAAGCAGACTTTGACTCAAGAGAGAAAATTAGAGAGAGAGAAACTAGGAACTAACTTTTACCTGCAGCTCCAGATACTTTTCTGAAATCCTTGCATCCTGTGATCGATACTCCCAAGGTAAAGCATTCACTTTATATTTATGCAAAGAAATGAAATCAGTAGACGGGATGATGTCAGACGTGAATTGATGAGTTGTGTTTTGTTAGAAATGGTTGCTAAGCTAGGATATTGCATAGTGTGCTTTTGTGATTAGGACTTTTTAAATGTGGTTGCAAAATTGTTGAGGAAAGATTTCTAGGCTTTAAAATCTTAAGTCCCCAATACTTTCAAACCTCTTTCAGAGAGACTGCCTGTATGTTTTGCTTGAGGACAAGCAAAAGGGTAAGTCTGGGGGAGTTGATATACCTTGGATTTGCCCGTTTTTATCCATGGTATATAAGTATTTTATTATATATATATATCTATGTTTTCTACTCTTCTAGGTATGTTTTCAGGTTCAGGTGCATTTCTGAGTAAAGCTCTGACTTTGGAGCATTTTGGAGCTTAAATGACATTTCACCCGAGCTGACCACGTAGAGGTCGACGAGAGGAAGAACAATTGATCGATGCGCATCAGTGCTGACGATCGATACCAGGAGATGCCTAGACAGATAAAGATTAATATCGATCGATATACACAAGTACCATCAATCGATGTCGAGACACCAGACACACGACATTTGGATTCAGCAGACTTAAAAACCAAGGCCAAGCCAAATTACCAAAATGCCCTGACGAGTTTTTAACCTAGTAGATTATATACTGCCTAAGTGTTTTGACGGCAGGAGTGCTTTTCTAGACCTAGTTTTGTTACAAGTTTCATTTGGGAGAGAATATCACTTGTGATTGGAACTCCTTGTTTTCATTTCTTTTCATCTATACTATGAGTTTCCATTCATTTATTGTTATGAATTGCTTTGCTATGTCTGAGTAGTTCAATTATTAGATCCAGGGTTCAGATAGGTTTGTTGGATTAGCCCCAAACTATAGATATGCCTTGTTGTCATATTCATGATAGATTTGTATTCATTGCTTGTTTTAGCCTTGCTAACTAGAACTTGATCATAGGATTGCATACTTGTGGGAACCGAAAATCACATTGTCGATTTCCGTTTAAATAAGGAAACTAGGAAACCCTAATTTCCCATAGGTCCCGGATATCTGCTAATACCACACGCTAAGCAATCATAACACGAGATAACAACGATAAAGTATAAGAAATCGTCAAAAGAGAGCAAAGAGAAGTCTTATTCCGAATTTGCGTATGAGCGTTTACAACAAGGTATAAGCCTGGGCTCGAGAGCTGTCGGCGAGATTCCTAGTTCTAACAACCCTAAGACGGCTAAACCTAATTGAATCGCAGCTCGAATAACAAAAACGGAAAGTTGCCTAATTGCTCTAAGTACTAAGTATGCTCTGAAAAGTTCTCTCCTCATGCTTCTCGCCTAGGACTCCTTATATACTAGCTCCAAGGTCGGTTTACGCTTTTACTCTTCTGTCCTTAAGCCGTCATAGCATAAAATGGAGATATTCCATTTTTCTCCGATCTTCACAATTATCTTTAAACTTCTGTATTTATCCGCGGAAACTTGACATTTATCTTTCCTTGTGACCCAACCGTAAACCGTCTCACAGTTTACGGGCTTTGGTTAAGAAATCGCAAGTTGGGCCTCGAGTCGTGTCTTAGGTCCCTATGGGCCGTCTTCCGACTCGACACGTTTATTACGATTTCTTTCGATAAAAAACGAACTTTCCGCGGTTTTTACCGTGAAGTTTAGTTGATGTCTCAGAATGGTCGGAAGGCACGAACTGAATTTGCTACGGTCTTCGGGAGATAGCATTGTAGGATAGACGAGAATGCATGGACTGGTGTCGTATCGACGTTTCGGAAGTGCTCGGTCGCTGCGTAGCGACCGAGCGGGACGAACGCTCGGTCGCTGCGTAGCGACCGAGCGGGACGAACGCTCGGTCGCTACGTAGTGACCGAGCGGGACGAACGCTCGGTCGCTACGTAGCGACCGAGCTTGGCTCGGGCTCGGTCGCTACGTACCGACCGAGATTTGGCTCGAGCTCGGTCGCTACGTAACGACGGAGCGGGACGGACGCTCGGTCGCTACGCAGCGACCGAGCTATGGCTTGGACTTGGTTTCTACGTAGCGACTGGATAGCGTGCATGTGTGGTAGTTGCTCAATGACCGAGCTTGGTTTGTCCACTTCGAGCTTTGAAGGATACTTTTTCGTAAAAACTTCGTATTGGTTATTTTTGCGAAAATCATATTTTTCTTTTACAATCTTTTCGGAAATACGATTTCCGAGGGTTTTCGGGTGTTAATTCCGTTATGACCGTTTTTGACCCCAACAGTTAGCCCCCCAGCCCGCTAGGACCATGCATCGTAGGGTCCTAGCGTGCGGTTAGGCATGTTTGGCAAGTTAGGCGTGTTGGATGTAATTAATACCCGAAAGTCCGAGTTTGAATAGTAAATTCTTATGCCTATAAGAAGGGAGGTAACTTGCTTCACAATTTTTTCACTTTCTTGTAAGATTTCTCTTAAGAAAAAACTTTCTTTTCTCTCCATCTTTTCTATCTACTTCCTCAGAAGAGAAGTATAAAATGTCGAGCAAGAAAAAAGATTGCGAGAAAAGGGTCCTCGTCCGCGAGTGCTTATGAAGAGCTCATTGTTCCGAAGATAGAGTTCGTGCCTCACTCGGTAGATACCGCCGAGAATGAGGCATGTTGGGTTGCGCATTACGGTTCGCTTACTCCTCCCAAAGAGAAGTCATTCCCGGTCCTGAACCATCGTCTAGTCGAGAAAGGGGGTCCAAGCAGGAGTACCGACGAGTTTCTTGCGATGATGCGGTCGTTCTACCATATCCCGGACACGGTGGAGTTTCGGGTTCCTCATCTAGGGGAGTGCGCTAGTGCGTTGTCGCCTATGGTTCCCAATTCCCGAAATCATCGTCCGAGTGTTGGACCGTTTTGAGGTGGCGATAAGCTAGTTGACTCCCCTCGCCTTTCAGCATCTTATCGGGATCCTGATCCTGAGTTACGAGCATGGCCTTTCCCTTTCCGTTGATCATTTTGAAGCACTTCTGAGGCTTCAACTCGTCAAGGATACGGACAAGTACAGGCTGGTCCCTCGGAGTTTTATGTCAGTGGTTAAGCGGTTTATCTCTAACTTCAACTCTTGGAAGAAATTTTTCTTCTTTGTTTGTATAGACGCTGCGTCTGTCGAAGAGAGTTGTATTCCACTGTTCCGTTGGTTGCCGAACGATCGTCCCTTCATTAATCCTCTTGCCCCGTTCCCTGAGGATATCCTCGCGGTGAGAGATCTTCTTAGGAACGGTCCTTTCTTCTGGACTTCCTTTACGCCGAAGAGGGTTCGAAAGGCGCTGAGGTTCGTGCACCCCGGTCCTGCTTCGGTCGCAGAAACGGAAAGCGACTCCGAACCTGACGACCGGAACCCCGCTACAGTTCCAGCGTCTGCACCAGAGTCGAACTCTTGGAAGGGGAAGGATATCGATCTTGGCGACAAAGAATTTTCGATGGACGACTCTATGCTCCAAGGATGGGACCCGGACCTTGCTTATGGCGACGGGAGTGGTTCGAGCGAAGTCCCTATTCCGGATCTCGACAATTTCTTTGCTGGTCTGCCACCGGGTTTCGACGCTCCTCCGCCTGCGAAAGAATCGGCGAGGCCGAAAGTCATCGCGGAAGGGTCTCGCATCATCAATGGGGTTAGTTTTTCGAGAATTTCTTGGTGATTGTCTTATGTATATCTTTTTCCGCTTATAATACATCAATCGATCTTGCAGAGTCTGAGCTTGCTGGGCTCGGCCATTGAGGCGAGCCATAGAGAAGCCATGGTGTACCGCTTCAAAGCGGAGAAAGCGGAAAGGTATCTTGCTCGTATGCAAGGTGAGATGTTGGAGCGGGATGCGAAACTCGCTCGCGATCATGCAAGGGCTATCCGTAAGGCGGAACAGAAGGGCAACAGGGAGATCGTCGAGGTGATGAAGACTCGTGCCTCTCAATTCCAAACTGAGTATGGGAATCTCAAGGACGCTTTTACCCTGGTGGGCGATTTTCGCGAGTGCCGTGGTTCGGTCGGGAGTCTCTGGAAAACGCAGGCGGATGACTACGTTTTGAGGAGGAGATGAGTCTGATGAAGGGTGGCATGAAGGCAAATGCTCATGCTGAGGCACTGATTCCTCCGATCGACGGAAGGATTCAGGGATTCTGGGATCCCATCCTGGTTTCTCCCGATACTGAAGAGATCGCGACTGAGTTTCCTGGCGATGGAGAAGAAGTAGATCGTCATGCGGATGTGTTTGGGGCTTTGCTGTCCGGGGACTTTTACTTTGAACCTTGAGAGGTTGTTTGTTTATCTGTTCTGTTTGTGGCCGAGTGTGGCCTTTATTTCGAGAGATTGCATGGGCCTGTTTTTGGCCATTTTATTGTTTACTGGGACTGGCCGTTGGTGGCTTTGAATCCCTAACGTTTTGTTTTGAATTTTCCTGAGTAGGTTTGAAGTAAATATGAGTTGTCGTCTCATATTTAATTCCGATATGACGTTAAATCTGTTGATTCGTTCATGACTTTTCGTAGAAAATTTTACTTCTTCTTACGATTCTCAGAAACATTGAGATGTGAACGGAGAGACATGGTTTAAGATCTCGTATCATTCATCATGTCTTGAGATGTTTGAGACCAATGCGATGGGTTTAGTGCAAGACCTAGGTTTACTTTCGGTTTAAGGTTTGTGCGGTGACTAGCCGGCTATCGTTTTTCCTGTTGCGATTTCTTCCTGACTCGTATCGATTTAAAGTCCGCGATAGGTTCTCGGCTTATATGACTTGTATGGTACGAATCGAGCATCTTTTCAGAGGCAATTTTTAAGCCAACTGGAAGTGCTAATCCAAAATTTCGGATTTTTGTTGTAGCGCGCTTTCGTCCTTGTGCTGGACGTTTTGAAGATCAAAAGAGTGATCGAGTTGCGTTTGTTTAAGGCGGCTGGAGCGTTCGTCGGGGCCAATCGACGAACGGGGTATAGGTTTTTAGTGGTCACGTTCGGACGAATTTGTTCATTTCATCTTCGAATTTAAACTTTGCGACATCTCGCAGTTTATTTCGAAGACTATACGTGTATGTTTTTAAGTGTTTGAAGGATGATTATTTTCGATTTTGGGCCGGATGAGGCCGCTGACAAGAGTTTTGATGTTTCTAGACGTGTTCTGAAGTTTGTTTTTGCGCTGAATGAAGCGTAAACGTTTTTCGATAAAAAGGAGTAATGTAGATTGTAGTAAAAGTTTTTGGAGTTTCTAAAAACTCGATTAGAATAGTGCATCTTTTCCTATGTGGGAGTATACGAGTATACGCACCCACTCCCTCCCCCCTTTTTAGAGAGGGGGATAGCTGAACTCGTCTTTCGACGAGCTGCCTATGTACCTCTTTCGAGGATTAAGCCATCTCGTAGTTCTGTTTCATGCCGCGAGCGTTTTTCACTCGGCGGTTGTCGCCGTGCTGACCGCCTTGATCGTGATGATCGTGGCCGGGTCAATGTTCTTTTCCAGATTTTCCAGTTGAGTTGAAGCGTCGGCTTCGGACTCGCGTTCAGTTTCGACGTCCGAGGCGTTTGCGTCGGCGGACGATGTCAAATCGTTTTTCTTTGATGCGTTTTCGGCCAAAGAGTGGTCTATCTTCGTGCGCTGGCGGTTTGTTGCTGCAGAGGTCGTGATTTGTCTTAACTTGTGCTCCGCTAGAAAGCACAGCCGTGACTGTTTCTCACATCCCCATATAGCTGCGACTCCGCTTGGGGTTGGGAGTTTGATGCCCAGGGGATATGTCGACGGGACGGCTTTCATGGCGTTGAGCCATGGGGTTCCCATGATTACATTGTAGATAGCGGGGTGATCAACTACCGCGAACTTGACGATTTTCGTGATCTCCTTGGCCATGACCGGCAACTGGATTGATTTGAGGGTCATCGATACTTCCCCTGAAAAACCCGTGAGTGGTTTTGGTGTCGGGATTACTTCTCCAAGTTCGATGCTCATTCGATTGAGAGTATCACGGAAGATTACGTTGACCGTGGTTCCCTTGTCGATGAGGATCCTTCCGACTTCCAGGTCTCGAATGACAAGGTCTATGACGAGCGGATCGCAGTGAGGTTGATCTATTCCGCAAGCCTCCTCCTTTGTGAAGGTGATCGGGCAATTTTGGCCATATCGAGGAGGAGACCATGTAGGCCAGTTTGCACTCGACTCTGCCTTGCGCTGGTAAGCCTTGATGGCCGAAACAGTATCACTGCAGTATTGCGATCCTCCGATGATCATGTTGACTCCGCGACGATTGTTGTCATTCCCCGTTTCGTCTGGCCTCCTGCCGCGTTTATCGCCGGATTGGTTTCGTTGAGGGGATTTTTCAGCGGGCGGATTTCTATCCGTCCTTGGAGGTCGATCAGAATCGAGGATGAGATCTTTGACGCTGGTCACTTCCGAGAGCTCTCCAGCGAGTAGCTTCGCGGCCAGCCTTGCTCCCAAGACCTTGCAGTTAGTTGTGGAGTGTCCTCGGGACTGATAGAACTCGCATAAGGTGTTCTCGTCATATCCTTCATTGCGAGTCCATGTATTACCCGTGGTTTGGGCTTGGTCCGAATTGATCGCGTAATTATGCGCCCCTTGGAGATCTTCCCCCTCGTGATGGACATACTTGTCGTTACGAGAGTTCTTCTTTTTAGCTTTCGGATCTACGTATTTCGAGGATGGTCTTGCCGCCTTATGTTTTTGCGACAAGACTTTCGTTTCTTCCTCGACTATGATGTAATCCGTTGCCTTGTGGAGGGCGTCCTGGATCGTTCGCGGTTTGTCAAGGGTTATCCGTTTTCTGAATTTCGACTTGTACCAGAGCGTCTTTCTCAGCGCGTCAATGGCCACTTTGTCGCTTATTCCGCTAACCCTGGACATTATCAGCTTGAACCGGCTGATGAATTCGCGGAGTGGTTCGTCTTCCCTCTGGAAAAGACTCCAGAGATCGACATCGGAAGTTTCCCTGTCGATGAATACAGAGTATTGTTTGAGAAATTCCGATACGAGCTGTCGGAAACTCCCAATAGTGTTGCGATGAAGGCGTGCGAACCATTCGAGCGCCGCTCCTTCCAGATTCTCGACGAACAGGGGGCAGTAGCCGGCATCTTTTTCGCCGTCTTTCAGCCTCGCTCTTCCCATTGCGATATGGAAAGCCTGAAGATGCGCTTTCGGATCGGTTGTACCATCATACTTGGGTACTTTGATTTTTCCCGGATCGGATACCCTCATATCCGAAATGCGACTGGTAAAGGGGGTCTTCCGAGCTCCTTCCAGCAGTCGATCGATTTTGGGGGCAGCGCTAGTAGCATGATGGATTTGCAATTTTACGGCTCTTACTTCAGCCGCAGTTTTGGTGATGTAGTCGTGGAGATCGCGAATATCCGACGTCTCGTCAGCAGATTTCCGAGCTTGTCGGCGTTTGCTGCGAGTGAGCTCGCTCTGCTTTTCATCTAGCTCTTCCTGTTCATTCCAGTAGAGGATTTCCTCCTCTTCTGTCATTGGTTTTTCGAACGGAGAGTTTTCCCGAGCAGATCGACTTCTGGTCCTCCTTGGATGCCTGTCAACGTCCTCGTCGGTATCATTAGAGACATCACTAGGATCCAGGTCAATGCGCTCGACATCGTTATCTTCCGACTCTTTCGCGGGAGGCGGAAGATTCTCATGGTTCCCTTTCTCAACGGGAGACTTTTCGCTAGAATTTTGACCCGGAGTTTGTTCCCGTGCGGTTCCAGGCCTGTTGAGTGGGGTGGCGAAGTCGAGTCTTTTCCCGCGGATTTTAGTGGTTCCGCGGGGACGGATTGCTCTGGTCCTTGCCGTTAAGGTTTTAACCTGTTTGGTCAAGGTGCTTACGAGCCTATCCTGTTCTTCCGACCTTTTCTCATAGGTGGCGAACATCTTTTTTAACTCCTCGAGCGCCGTGGCGTTGGCTGGTGCGTTGGCCGCGGATACGTCCGCTGTTGGAGTATGGAGATCGGTGCCACTGCCTCCGTTGAGAGGAGTCTGCACGTTATCCGCGTCGTCAGTTGACATGTCTGGTTGAGCGTGATGTGGTTGAGAGTTAGATTGATCCGTACCCCCCCCTCCTTCTAGCGCCAAACTGTGGGAACCGAAATTCACACTGTCGATTTCCGTTTAAATAAGGAAACTAGGAAAACCCTAATTTCCCAGAGGTCCCGGATATCTGCTAATACCACACGCTAAGCAATCAGAAGACGAGATAACAACGATAAAGTATAAGAAATCGTAAAAAGAGAGCAAAGAGAAGTCTTATTCTGAATTTGCGTATGAGCGTTTACAACAAGGTATAAGCCTAGGCTCGAGAGCTGTCGGCGAGATTCCTAGTTCTAACAACCCTAAGACGGCTAAACCTAATTGAGTCGCAGCTCGAACAATAAAAACGGAAAGTTGCCTAATTGCTCTAAGTACTAAGTTTGCTCTGAAAAGTTCTCTCCTCATGCTTCTCGCCTAGGACTCCTTATATACTAGTTCCAAGGTCGGTTTACGCTTTTACTCTTCTGTCCTTAAGCCGTCATAGCATAAAATGGAGATATTCTATTTTTCTCCGATCTTCACAATTATATTTAAACTTCCGTATTTATCCGCGGAAACTTGACATTTATCTTTCCTTGTGACCCAAGCGTAAACTGTCTCACGGTTTACGGGCTTTGGTTAAGAAATCGCAAGTTGGGCCTCGAGTCGTGTCTTAGGTCCCTATGGGCCGTCTTCCGACTCGACACGTTTATTATGATTTCTTTCGATAAAGAACGAACTTTCTGCGGTTTTTACCGCGAAGTTTAGTTGATGTCTCAGAATGTGATATATGGTGTTTTTCACATCATTGTATATATGTTTTCATATTGATTCGAGTCTCTAATCCGTGTCGGTCTAGTCCTTTTTGATCTTTTACAGGTCTGGAGTTGGTAGAAGAGTGAAGAGAGGGTGCATGAAGAGAAGCTGTCCTTTTGGAGCATTCCTGTGGAGAACACTCAAGGAGAACAGTCCCGAGACAGTTCTCGAGCAGAACAAGCAGACGGAGTGATCCCGAGGTTGTTCCCGACAAATAAGGAAGCTCCTATTTCGGGAATTAAAGCCCTGTTGCCCTGATACCTTTTCCACCTATTGGCGCCTCCATATAAAAAGGCCATCTATCCTATTTTATTTTCTTACGCTAGTTTTACAAGAGAACTATTAGCTTTTGCAATCTGCAACTTGTAAGGGAGAAGAATCCATTCTCTCATAGAGAAGACATCTGAACCCTTTATTTCCTACTCTTATTATTATGCAGTATTATTCAGGATCTATGTCTTTGACTGCTTGCATCATGATCGAGTAGTGATCTAGCTCGCCTAGGGTTTTTAGGGTGTTGAATTATGAGCTAAACATAGATAAGCTATTCTTAATCATTCTTCATTCATACTGTTCTTAAAGCTTCCTTTAATCTGATCACTTAATGTTAGATCCTAAGTTAAATCACCGAGCCAACCGCTTAGGAGATAACTTGACACGTATTGAATGAGCTTAATATCCCTAATCGGTGAAAGTAGATATTAGGGTAGTAAGTGAACTGATCGGACCTGATCTCTAAGGCTTGCAGTCGCTTCTCATCTCAACGATAGTTAGATGGTGGGATCGACCAGCAAAGGGATCACCACCACGACAGTGGGGTGCTCCAGCTGAGTGATCCGAGTTCTAGAAAGCACTGCATCGCGCTTGAATAATTGTTTGGCTCTCGATCAACACCCAATGAATTACCCTAGGCTAGCTTCTTGTTAAATTGAATCAATCTCTAGTTTACTTGTTTTCCGCGTCACCAATCGAGTTGAAAACCATTTTCTTCTTAGCTTTGTATTGAAATATATAAGAGTAAAGTGTAGACTGGTTCTCTGGATTGAATCTAAAGTACTATAACCCAACTGTTAACTTGACAGTAGTAAGGATTCATATTTAGTGTATCAAGTTTTGGCGCCGTTGCGACGGGGACCAGATTTTTTTACCTCTACTTTTCGGTTTCATTTTAAGTCTAAGATATCTAACTCGCCTCTATTTCTTTGTCACAGCTAATGATACAGGTGCATGACCAGTAGACATACTCGGAGCAACGCACAAGGACCATTGCATCAGCTTACCAACGAAGAACTAGCGAGATTAGAACGTCAGAACCATCAACTGCCTAGACCTACGAGCACCAACATGGGTGATCATCAGGATGATCTTACTGCCGCGTTTGCACTAATGCAACAACAGATGCAGCAGATGCAGCAAACTATCCAAGCGAATGCTGCAAACCAACGGAATGCACCGGAGGAAGTTGATCAGATTGGCCAGAGAAATCTCTTGCGTAATCTACCTGCTGCGCGATCCGCCATCAACCCTCTACCGTGCACTAGACAAGACTTTGAGATCTAGCCTGCCTTGATAGGTCTGGTGCAGAGGAAGATCTTCAACGGACTTCCTGCAGAAATACCGATGGACCACATTGAGAACTTTGAGAAGATGTGTGGGTTCACTAAGGCGAATGGAGTACCACCAGATTACATCAAGTGTACCATGTTCCCCTTCTCTCTCGATGGGAAGGCTGCTCGATGGCTAGATTCCCTACCCACCGGATCGCTCACCACATGGGAACCAGTCAGATCTGCTTTCTTGAGCCACTTCTACACGAAATCAAAGACGGCAGCTCTGAGACAGAAGATCGCCACCTTCAAACAGCTGGTAGATGAGCCGTTCTGCGACGCATGGGAGCGATTCAACGTCTACCGCAGGGAGTGCCCACATCACGGTTTTGAAGAAGATTATCTACTCGGAGTGTTCTACGATGGAGTAGGTTGGGAGTACAGGAATGCTTTAAACTCAGCCAGTAATGGAGATTTCATGACCCAATCCACTCAAGGCGCTTTCGCGCTAATTGAGAACATGGCCTCAACCTCAGCTGACAGCAACCGCGAGACTGACCGCACCCAGAAGGTAAACAGCATCGACAATAGCAAAATCGATGACTCTCTGCCAAGGTCGATCAGCTGATAAAGAGTAATCAGAACCATGTCTTCATCATGGAAGAATCCCCTCAGGATAAAGGAACCGCAGACGCTACATCAGAGGCAGACCAGGCAACTGAGGACCATCACGAGGTTAGCTATGTGAATGGGCAAGGATGGCAGTTCAAGAACTATCACCCGAACCCTAATGTGAGGAACAACCCCCACCTGTTCAACAACCCTAAACCCGACGGTAACGCAGAAAACGCTCAAGGCAATCAGGTTCAGAACAGTGGATACCAAAGGGGGTATGGAAATCAAGGAAGAACCTTTGTCCTCAGCCCAGCTCAGAATACTCAGTTCCACAACCAGAAACAACCGACTAACCAGCAGTCTGCACAGCCTGCTCAGACTGCTCCACAGGACGAGATGAAGAGTCTTGCCAATATGATGAGCCAGCTGCTCCAACGACAGCATATCCAGGGAAAAGCACTGAATCAGGTCACCAACGACATCAACACCCGAATGAATCACATGTTCAATGACCTAAGTGCCAAATATGATAATGTCTCGAGCCATATGAGGCAGATGGATATTCAGATTGCTCAGACTGCTGAGAGTGTGAAGAGACAGCAAGGTACTCTCCCTGGAAAGACAGATAAAAATCCCAAGGAGTGCAATGCAGTCGCGCTTAGGAGTGGGAAGCAGTTAACGGATCCGGCACCCAAGAGATTCACAACAGCTGAGAAAGGGAAGCAGAAAGAGTCAGAACAACCACCTGTAACCGCACCAACAGACGAGGAAGAAGCAGAGCTACCTGCTGAACATACTCCGACCACTACAGAGCAGCCTACTGTGGTTGTTCGACCAGCTGCAGAACCTGTTCCCCCCCCCCCCCGTGACTATGTGCCTAAGGTTCCGTACCCTGTTCCGGCTAAGGCCACACGCAAGGACAAGGAGGAGATGAAATGTAGGAAGATTCTGGAAGACTTAACAGTCAGACTTCCTCTCATGAGTGCAATCCAGATGATGCCATCCATGAGTAGCTTTGTGAAGGGACTGATCTCTGGAAAGATAACCGATGACAGTGAGTTCATGGTGGTCTCAAAAGAGTGCAGCGCTGTTCTCCAGAACAAAAGGATCAAGAAACTGGGTGATCCTGGAAAATTTGTCCTATCCATCCAAATTGGGAGAACAGTCTTCTCGTGTTCATTAGTCGATCTGGGATCAAGCATCAACCTCATGCCATACTCTGTGGCTAAGCGCCTTGGATACACGGATTTCAAACCTACCAGGATGTCCCTAGTGTTTGCTGATCGATCAGTGAAATCTCCAGTCGGAATTATTGAGGATATCCAAGTTCTGGTTGGGAACACACTTGTCCCTGCCGATTTCGTTGTTCTGGAACTCGAGGAAGAGTCAAAGGATCCCCTGATGCTGGGTAGACCATTCCTATGCACTGTCGGAGCTATCATAGATGTGCGACAAGGAAAAATAGACCTCCACCTAGGAGACATTGTGATGAGGTTCGAGATGAATCAGGTGCTCAAGAAACCCATGCTGGATGGACAAACCTTCACTGTCCAAGAGGAGGGTGATCTGCTGGAACCGAGTGATCAGATGATTGAGGAGATCCTTACTGATGATCCGCTGGAACTAGCCTTGATTAGAGCTGAAGCAGAACAGAATGTCCAGAACATCGACGCTGATTGGTACGCTAAGATTTTGGACTCCGCCAGAACCATGGAAAGATTAGTGGCATATCTCAGTCTGGGGGAGAACAATGCCTCAGACCCATCGAGCCCGCCTGTTCCACCAAGTCGGAACAATCACCTGTGGAGTGAATCCAAAGCTCCAAAAGTCAAGCTCAAAACACTCCCTAAGGGGCTTAGGTACGCATTTCCTGGACCAAATTCTACATACCCAGTAATCGTGAATGCTGATCTGAACAATGCTGAAACTGCTCTTCTCTTTTGTGAACTTAGAAAATATCGAAAGGCATTAGGATATTCTCTAGCTGATATACCTGGCATTTCACCTAATCTGTGCATGCATAGAATACACCTAGAAGATGAATCAATGACTTATGTAGAACATCAGAGGAGGTTGAACCCAAATCTAAAAGATGTTGTAAAGAAAGAGATAATGAAACTTCTAGAAGCTGGTGTAA
Organism: Brassica rapa; assembly: GCF_000309985.2. Taxonomy (NCBI): domain Eukaryota; kingdom Viridiplantae; phylum Streptophyta; class Magnoliopsida; order Brassicales; family Brassicaceae; genus Brassica; species Brassica rapa. Next base: position 7,614,672 of record NC_024804.2, read on the forward strand.
TCTATGCGATCTCTGATAGTAAGTGGGTTAGTCATGTTCATGTAGTGCCTAAGAAAGGAGGGATCACTGTTATAACAAATGAGAAGAATAAATTAATCCCTACAAGAACAGTAACTGGTCATCGCATGTGCATTGATTTTCGTAAATTGAATGCTGCGACTCGCAAGGATCACTTCCCACTTCGCTTCATTGATCAAATGCTTGAAAGATTGGCTAACCACCCTTATTATTGCTTTTTAGATGGTTATTCAGGTTTCTTTCAGATTCCCATCCACCCAGACGATCAGGAGAAGACGACGTTCACATGTCCTTACGGAACATACGCCTACAGGAGGATGCCTTTCGGGCTATGCAATGCTCCAGCGACCTTTCAACGCTGCATGATGTCGATTTTCACTGACCTAATCGAAGACATAATGGAGGTTTTCATGGACGATTTCAGCATCTATGGAAGCTCCTTTAGTGTCTGTTTGTCAAACTTGTGCAGGGTTCTGAAGCGATGCGAGGAGAAGCATCTCGTGCTGAATTGGGAGAAATGCCATTTCATGGTCAGAGATGGGATTGTTCTAGGACATAAGATTTCAGAAAAAGGCATCGAAGTGGACAAGGCAAAGATCGAAATCATGATGACTCTACAGCCACCAACTTCAGTAAGGGGAATAAAAAGTTTTTTGGGACATGCTGGTTTTTACAGAAGATTCATCCAGGACTTCTCGAAACTCGCAAGACCACTCACTAGACTGCTCTGCAAAGAAACAAAGTTCGATTTCGACAACGAGTGCTTAGCTTCATTTCACACGATCAAGGGGGCTCTAGTCAGTGCACCGGTTGTCCAACCTCCAGACTGGGACTTCCCTTTCGAGATCATGACAGATGCGAGTGACTTTGCAGTGGGAGCAGTGCTTGGGCAGCGGAAGGATAAGAAGCTCCATGTGATCTACTACGCGAGCAAGACACTGGATGAAGCTCAATGTAGGTATGCTACCACAGATAAGGAACTCCTGGCCATCGTCTATGCTTTTGAGAAGTTCCGATCATATCTCGTTGGGTCTAAGGTGATAGTCCACACGGATCATGCAGCCCTTAAGTACTTGCTCACGAAGAAGGATGCTAAACCGCGGCTCCTGAGATGGATTCTCCTCCTACAGGAATTTGATCTGGAAATAAGAGACAAGAAGGGGGTAGAAAATGGAGTAGCGGACCACCTTTCCAGAATGAAAATAAACGATGATACAGTGATTGACGAAGAGCAACCAGTGGAACACATCAGCGCGATTGGTCTTTGCTACGCGGAACAACCAACGCGCATAGAAACAGCTTGTTCCTCGCAACCAGAGCAGTTTGTGGCCGCAATCCAGAAGCAATATCCTGATCTACCGTGGTTTGCTGAGATTGCAAATTTCTTAGCCGCTGAAAAGGAGCCTTTGAAGTTCACAGGGAATGAGAAGAGGAAATTCTTAAGAGAGGCAAGGCATTACTTTTGGGATGAGCCTTACCTATACCGACATTGCAAAGATGGGATCTTCAGACGATGCGTTCCGGAGGCTGAAATTCCAGGGATCCTACACCACTGCCACGGATCTTCCTACGCTGGACACTTCGCCACATTCAAAACAGTCTCCAAAATTCTCCAAGCGGGATTCTGGTGGCCAACAATGTTCAGAAATGCTCACACCTTCATATCCAGATGCAATGCATGCCAGCGAATGGGCAGTATCAGCAAAAGGAATGAGATGCCTCAGAACTACATATTGGAAGTTGAGGTGTTCGACTGCTGGGGAATAGATTTTATGGGACCTTTCCCGCCTTCTCACAAGAACGAGTACATCCTGGTTGCAGTCGACTATGTCTCAAAGTGGGTAGAAGCGATTGCTAGTCCAACCAACGACGCACGAGTTGTAACCAAGATGTTCACCTCCATCATCTTTCCAAGATTTGGAGTACCTAGAGTGGTTATCAGCGATGGTGGAACTCACTTCATCAACAGAGTGTTCCAAGGATTACTGAGCAAGAACGGCGTGAAACACAAGGTTGCAACCGCCTATCATCCCCAGACGAGTGGCCAAGTGGAAATTTCCAACAGAGAGATCAAGAACATTCTGCAGAAAACAGTCAATACCACGTGTAAGGACTGGTCCCTCAAACTTGACGATGCTCTCTGGGCCTACAGAACAGCTTATAAGACCCCATTAGGGACCACTCCCTATCATCTGGTCTATGGCAAGGCATGTCACCTACCTGTGGAGCTAGAGTATAAGGCAACTTGGGCTGTTAAGCTGCTTAACTTCGACATCAAACCCGCCAAAGAGAGGCGAACAATTCAGATCCATGAGTTGGAGGAGATTAGGCATCTGGCCTATGAGAGCTCCAAAATCTACAAAGAAAAAACCAAGGCATTCCATGACAAACGGATCATCAGCAGAAGCTTTGCTCCGAATGATCAGGTCTTACTCTTCAACTCAAGGATTAAGCTGTTCCCTGGAAAGCTTAAGTCTAGATGGTCAGGACCTTTCACCATCAAGGAGGTTCGCCCCTATGGAGCTGTTGTGTTACCTCGCTTCAAACCTAATCGGCTCACCAAAGTCAAGCTAGTGACTGAAAAGAAGCGCTTGGTGGGAGGCAACCCACTGGTTAGCGTAAATATTTCTTTTATCTTTCAATAAAAAAAAACTAACTTGCAAGAAGAAAATCAAGAAAATCGAGACCTTCTCAGGAGAACACTCCAACGCTTGTTCCACCGATTGTTCCCAGGTAAGTGCTCGAACAAAAAAAAAAGAGAAGGGGGAAGTAGCCTATTTAAGGCCCACTTACTTCACTCCCCCATTATCTCTCACGCCGCAAAACACTCCTAAGAACCCTAAATCGAAAACTCTCATTTCCTATTCTTCTTCATCGATTTTGCTCTAATCTCTTGGATCCTCTAAAGAGCGGTTTGGTTTTGCAAGAATCATCAATCCAATCAAGGTAACCGCTCAGATCCCCTTCCCCTTCGCGCATCCAAAACGCGATTTATAAGTGTCCCCTCGGATCCCCTCATACCTTTTGATTAGCGATTTGATCTAAGATTGTAGCTCTAGATTTCACACTTGCTACAAGGGTCTAAATTGTGCTTGATTATACGGAATAGGAACATATTTGTTGATTGCGGTTCTTGAGTAATTGCGATTGTGTTGGGGCAAAATGTTAAACCTAAGAACTTGTAGGTTGTTTAGAAATTGATGGACTTGGGCAGAATTGAGAAATTGGAATGTCCCATCGTTTCTAGAACAACCGTTGAGCATGGCTAATTTGGAAATTGATTTTGTTTTGCAGATGCCTCCAAGAACAAGGAACCCGAAAGCACTCAAAGCCTCTCGTGGAGCAGCCACACCTTCTCATTCCGCGAGTGTTCCAACCTGTTACCCATGGCCGAACAAGGTTGAGGGTCAACCGATTAACATCAATGACCCACTGCTCCTTGACTACAATTGTGAGGGGTGGGACAAGGAGTCCGCGGCGAGGTACAACAGGCTTCTCGCAGCAGAACTTGCCGACACGATTTGCACACGCGGAAACCCTAGCTGATCTCGGTCTCGAGACAGACGTGTTCGAAACACTCGACGTCATGGGCCTTGCTCCTCTCTGCTATCAAGCCCAAGTTCTCTATCCAGATTTGGTTCGGCAAGTGCTCGCAACAGCTCAGGTCACTTACCAAAACCCCACCGCGCCAACGTACGAGAACTGCTCTTTTTCCTTCATGGCCGACGGCAAGTTCTGCTCCATCTCTCTCCATGATCTAAACGACCTTCTCGAGATAGAAGACACGCCTAGAGAGGTCTCGGTTGAAAAGAAGTTCGCACCAGCAAACGCCTTTTGGGATCTCATTGCGACAGGAAAGTTCACCTCTCGCAAGGCTTATTAATCACAAATCCGAAACCCCACTCTGCGTATCATTGCCAAGATCGTCTCAAACATCCTCTTTGCAAAGGAGCTCACCTCTAAGGTTACAAACGGAGAGCTGCAGGTTATGTACACGGGGCTCGAGGACGAGATCCGTAGAGATAAAGTTATACCAATCCAGGAAGTGAAAACTAACCCTGGATTCCTTCTCATCTCGATGCTCACCGAGCGCAAAGACTCCTTGCTCCGGACTGACGATAAGAAGGACCGCTGCGGCAGTGTTCTCACTCCCTTGTTCAAACGTTTCAACATCAACCTGGATTCCTACACGGTTGTTCCTGAAATTGAGTACATCGACACCGCTTACTTGATCACATGCCACATCCTGCGCGACGAGAGCACCTACAAGTTCGCTGACAAAGAAGGGAACACTCGCTACTGCAAGCTTCCTCTTCACGGGTTAACAAACTTCACGACCTTAGACAACATAGTGTTCCTGCCCGACGCAGAACACTTGTGCGACGACCCACGAGCGCCAGTTCCAAATGAGAATGCTGACATGGATGATGTGGAGGATGTGACTCCACCTGCCGATGGAACTTATGATCTGGAGGACCTCACTGATATTACTGATGATCACGCCTACCGATGCTGGATGGTTGATTCTTAGAAGAAGAACAACAGCCTCATGAAGAGGATCCTCAGAGCGATCACTGGCGGCTGCATCGGAAGTCAAGATGAGCAGACGACGCATGGAACAAGGCGCCCAGGCAAGGAACCAGCGGGCACCTCAACTGGAGAAGAGAGACTTCCAAGGAACAGGAGAACAACCGGTCACTCCAGTAGCGGCGATTCAGACTGAGTCCGAAAGGACTATTCCTATCCCCTTGTTTTATCCATCTGAACTATTTATTTCCCTGCTATTTGTTTCTGTTTGGTTTGTTTTAGCCTCCTCCGATTTATTTTCACAACCAGGGATGGTGTGAAGTAGGTCTGGGGGAGAGACTGTACTAATTTCATGCTTTCATTTTTTCGAGTCAGTTCCTAGGATCGAGTCAGTCAAAACTTATTGTGGTAATCAGGAACTTATTTTGTGATGATTTCTTAACCACCTCGTGCTTTAACCTTCTTATTCAGTGACCTTAGCAGTGATGAAAGACCCACACATGGACCTAGAACACCCAGACTTATCTCATTTGACACTCCAGAAGTTCTCCACCGATCAGGTTACACTGGGTAGACTCAACTCCACTTTATCTGGACCTAATCTGGACTTTAATTCTTCTTGTTATGGGCACTAGATCAGCGAAACGAGACCTACACTCAGGACTTCTTATCCTTTATATCCATCTTGTTGTTCCTGAGTGGCTAGCTCATCTTTAGCTAGTTCCCACCTTATACCTTAGCCTTTATTCCACCTTCAGGCATTTCTTTTTCAGTGTTATATGTGCAGGTATGTGCAAAAATGTTGGAGAGGAAAGGATCGACGCAGTCTCTTACTCGTTAATGCTGCAGAAATTCAATCAGAAAGGAGAACAAGCAGATTAAGGGAGCAACTGCTCCATGACCAATGAATCGTGCAAGTGGAACAGAATGGTGCGAATCAGATCCACCAGTGGCCTCCTTAACATCACATGTTACCTCCTTCTTCGTCACCTCAACATCTATTTTCATGCTATGATTAAAAAAAAAAAAAAACTCTATCTTTCATTTTTAGCATTTGACGATGGAGAAGGAGATGAATTCAAGAGAACACGAGCCACTGGGAAAGTTAAGCAAAGAGTTTGGTACTAATTGAGCATATAGAAGGGGACGAGCAGAGCAGTCTGATGACTGTTCCCGAACAAAGAACAGCCATTCTAGAGAGAGCAAAAACGAGTAGAGGCTGTGGATATCAATGGATCCGTCCTCTCTTGCAATTTTATGCGATATCCTGTATCCTCTACGAAGAATTGGTAGCCCCTAAACACTCTTAACTCCACCATTAAATAGCCTGTTCCATACCTAGACCGTCTATCCTGAGTAACGCCTGTGACAAGAAGCTCACGATAATCTTAATTGAAAAATTGGAGTTTCGTCTCGAAAGTGTTGCTTTTTCAGGTTAAGATGTAGAGTAAGGAGCCGATCTTTGAACAGCGATCAGGGGTTCCCAGTAAGTGTGTGTGGTCCTAATCTACCGCTTGTATGGTTCAGAGATTTGTGGTTAGAGTATGGTTGCTGAAAATAAGCGAGTTCCCATATTTCCAAACATTTCTCCCTGTTCTTGGTACTTGCCTTGTTCGAGGACAAACAAGGATCTAAGTCTGGGGGAATTGATATATGGTGTTTTTCACATCATTGTATATATGTTTTCATATTGATTCGAGTCTCTAATCCGTGTCGGTCTAGTTCTTTTTGATCTTTTACAGGTCTGGAGTTGGTAGAAGAGTGAAGAGAGGGTGCATGAAGAGAAGCTGTCCTTTTGGAGCATTCCTGCGGAGAACACTCAAGGAGAACAGTCCTGAGACAGTTCTCGAGCGGAACAAGCAGACGGAGAGATCCCGAGGTTGTTCCCGACAAATAAGGAAGCTCCTATTTCGGGAATTAAAGCCCTGTTGCCCTAATACCGTTTCCACCTGTTGGCGCCTCCATATAAAAAGGCCATATATCCTATTTTATTTTCTTACGCTAGTTTTACAAGAGAACTATTAGCTTTTGCGATCTGCAACTTGTAAGGGAGAAGAATCCATTCTCTCATAGAGAAGACATCTGAACCCTTTGTTTCCTACTCTTATTATTATGCAGTATTATTCAGGATCTATGTCTTTGACTGCTTGCATCATAATCGAGTAGTGATCTAGCTCGCCTAGGGTTTTTAGGGTGTTGAATTATGAGCTAAACATAGATAAGCTATTCTTAATCATTCTTCATTCATACTGTTCTTAAAGCTTCCATTAATCTGATCACTTAATGTTAGATCCTAAGTTAAATCACCTAGCTAACCGCTTAGGAGATAACTTGACACGTATTGAATGAGCTTAATATCCCTAATCGGCGAAAGTAGATATTAGGGTAGTAAATGAACTGATCGGACCTGATCTCTAAGGCTTGCAGTCGCTTCTCATCTCAACGACAGTTAGATGGTGGGATCGACCAGCAAAGGGATCACCACCACGACAGTGGGGTGCTCCAGCTGAGTGATCCGAGTTCTAGAAAGCACTGCATCGCGCTTGAATAATTGTTTGGCTCTCGCTCAACACCCAATGAATTACCCTAGGCTAGCTTCTTGTTAAATTGAATCAATCTCTAGTTTACTTGTTTTCCGCGTCACCAATCGAATTGAAAACCATTTTCTTCTTAGCTTAGTATTGAAATTTATAAGAGTAAAGTATAGACTGGTCCTCTGGATTGAATCTAAAGTACTATAACCACAACTGTTAACTTGAGAGTAGTAAGGATTCATATTTAGTGTATCAGAATGGTCGGAAGGCACTAACTGAATTTGCTACGGTCTTCGGGAGATAGCATTGTAGGATAGACGAGAATGCATGGGCTGGTGTCGTATCGACATTTCGGAAGTGCTCGGTCGCTACGTAGCGAACGAGCGGGACGAACGATCGGTCGCTACGTAGCGACCGATCGGGACGGACGCTCGGTCGCTACGTAGCGACCGAGCGGGACGGACGCTCGGTCGCTACGTAGCGACCGAGCAGGACGGACACTCAGTCGCTACGCAGCGACCGAGCTATGGCTTGGACTTGGTTGCTACGTAGTGACCGGATAGCGTGCATGTGTGGTAGTTGCTTAATGACCGAGCTTGGTTTGTCCACTTCGAGCTTTCAAGGATACTTTTTCGTAAAAATTTCGTATTGGTTATTTTTGCGAAAATCATATTTTTCTTTTACTATCTTTTCGGAAATACGATTTCCGAGGGTTTTCGGGTGTTAATTCCGTTATGACCGTTTTTGACCCCAACAATACTCAAGCACCCTTGTTATCCCATCCTGACATCTATGTATCATATTAGGATTTCTAGAGAGGGCTAACCGCCAATTTAGTATCTTAATAGGGCATATCATACTCGCGCATAGGCCTTGCTAGAACCCGTCGTTCGATGTCCTCAACTGACTATCGATCGACGTTGGCAAAGGTGTATCGGTCGACGTCTTAATAGACCATCGATCGACACTCTCTCGTTGTCGACATACTAATCGTTGAGACACGAGATCTAGTCTGTTGACCAGTGAAACATGCGACAGCTGATCACTGAGTTAAGCGATTGAGCTCTAATATATCATGCATGCAACAGTTAGGCATCTATAGGTATTATAATCTCCAACACCTGAATAGTGGCCCTGCATCTAATATCATTTCCAACCAAGTTACATTTATTATTTACTCGCTTGTTACTATTGCTATTTCATTTAAACATTTACAACCTTTAGAATTAATAAACACTAGATTTAATTGTTCCCTAGCTCCTTGTGGATTTGATCCCTAAGTACTACATCTGAACCTCTTTTGATGAGAGTAACACTCCTTAGGGTAATTTGAGTGGTATCAGAAGCATCCCTGTATCGTTTGATGTGTGATGGTGACGTTTTGCTTGTGGCAGTATATGTTGATGACTTGTTGATAACAGGGTCTAAGACAGAGATGATAGATGAGTTCAAAAGCAATATGTCGAACAAATTCGAGATGAGTGATCTCGGTCTCTTAACCTATTACCTCGGTATTGAAGTGGTTCAAAGCAATGAAGGAATATTTATCAAACAAGCGAGCTATGCAAAGAAAGTTCTTGAAGAAACAAGCATGATTGACTGCAATGCAACACAGTTTCCTATGGATGCTGGTCTAAAACTTTCAAAGGCGGAGCAGGAGGCAAGCGTGGATGAGAAGGATTACCGCAGGGTCATAGGGTGCTTGCGTTACTTGGTACATACTCGAACGGACCTATCGTATTCCGTTGGAGTAATAAGTAGGTATATGCATGAACCTAAAACTTCGCATTGGATGGCTTTGAAACAAGTCCTAAGGTATGTAAAAAGCACACTTGCGTATGGTCTCAACTTCTTGCGGTCAAGCAAAGCAGGATGGACGTTAACAGGGTATAGTGATAGTAGTCACAATGTTGACATTGATGATGGATGAAGTACCACAGGCCATATGTTCTACTTGAACGATTGTCCTATCACCATGGTGCTCTCAGAAGCAAGAAACTGTTGCTCTCTCTTCATGTGAAGCCGAATTCATGGCAGCTACCGAGGCGGCAAAACAAGCAATTTAGCTACAAGAATTACTTGCTGAAGTAACTGAAGAACCGTGTGAGAAAGTGGTGGTTAAGATAGATAACAAATCTGCAATAGCGCTTACAAAGAATCCAGTGTTCCATGGACGGAGTAAGCATATTCATAAACGTTATCATTTCATCAGAGAGTGCATAGACAATGGTCTAGTGGACGTGTAGCATATTGCAGGAAGCCTTCAGAAAGCCGAACATTCTTACTAAAGCCTTAGGAAGATTGAAATTCAAGGAGATGCGAGAGCTGGTTGGAGTTCAAGATTTGAAAGATGGTTACTTCAAGTTTAAGGGGGAGAATGTTAGAGATAAACTTGAAGATAGCTTGAAACTCAAGTCATACTAATCCTACTTGTATTAGGATTAGGATAAAAGGTTTTACTATTAAGTTTTAGGAGTTTTAGATCTCTATATAAGAAGATGTTGAGTTGTGACATGAACTTATAAGTGAGAGAGATTATTGTGAGAGCTTAAGTTTTGAGAGATTTTCTTAAGCTAATAAAGAAGTTATTCTATAATCTTGTGAGTTGGCCAATACTTATTTCTTGTGGAACCAACACAAAAGCTGACAATTTAACATGTAGGACATGCATTCTTCTTTACAATAATTGAACCTAAACTTTGTACCTTTAGATAAGTTAACATAAAAATGAAAAACGATCAACACATTATATAACAAGGATCTATTAGGATTTAGGAAGTATGAATTCTACATATTAAAAATTTATTGATGAACTGAATGAAAGCATTTCAGTTTTAACTCGAACCGATAAATTAATGAAGGACAAATGAACACATTAGTATATATATAAACATTTTGTTATCAGCTACTAGTGAGGCGACAATTCTGAATGGAAAATAACAAAAGAAAACCAAAGGAGGTTTTGGAAAGTCTGGAGGTTTTGTCTGTTCTTATAGACCATTTCTTATGATCATTCCTTTGCTTCAAGTTGTCTCGATATACAGCTATCTTTTTTTTTTTGTCCAGTCACCAAATGATGTCTTTAGAAAAGTCATAACCTAGAAATGTATTTTGTTACTTGACTTACAAAATTTTGAAAAGTTTGTTAGTTTTGTCGCAGGTTTACAACCTTTTAAATATTAACCCTATATTGCTACAGGTTGCTAAAAGTATTATCTAGTTTAATAAACTAAATAAAATTTAATTATTTTAAATTATATTGTGAGATGACTTATAGATTTGAGTTTTTAAAGATAATAAACTTATCATATCTAAATTTTCGAAAATAATTTAACAAAACTTATCTATTTATTAAAAACTATTATTTAGTTAAATGCTTTGAAAAGTTTGTTAGTTTTTGTTTGCTGGTTTACAATCATTTAAATATCATCCCTATACTGCTACAATTTGCTAAAAATATTATCTATTTTAAATAAACTACTTCAAATAAAATCTTTTTAAATTATATTGTGAATGAATAATAGAATTAAGTTTTCAAAGATAATAAACTAGCCAAATTAATCATATCTAAATTTCAATAAATGATTTAAGAAAATTTATCTATGTACTACAAAAAAATTATTTAGTTAACGTTTTTGAAAAGTCTGGTAGTTTTGTTTTTGCTGGTTTACAGCCATTTAAGTATTATCCCTATATTGCTACAAGTTGCCAAAACAATTTATCTATTTTTTGATAAACTAATTCAAATAATTATTTTTTAAAATCATATTGTGATATGACTAATTGAATTGAGTTTTAAAAAATAATAAACTAAACAAATTAATCATATCTAAATTTCAAAATGATTTTACCAAATTTATCTATTTATTAAAAACAATTACTTAGTTAATTTTGTTGAAAAAAGTATGTTAGTTTTGTCGCTGGATTACAGCCATTTAAATATTATCCCTAACTGGCAAGAAGGAGGCGGGTGATCTAATCTATATAACGATGATAGAAATTGAGTATATTGAGCAATCTCCGGCCACCCTAGTCGAAATCCAATGGCAAGCTCGAATCAAGGCCTTGGTTTTCAAATCAACGAGTTACATAAAGCTCGAGACTTCGCTGCAGATAATCCTGAGCTTCTCTCAGAAGTTCAATTCTTGAAGAACACGTTGAACGAACACTCCAAGCTGTTAGAGAAAAGAGTGGAGAAGTTCTTGCAGTTCGAAGCTGAGAACCTAGTTCTCCGAGAAGAGAATCAAGCTCTATACACGACGAGTAACAAGCAACGAGGGTTCTGAACCCGAGTTTGACCAATGCATTTTACGAAAGAAAATGGATGAACTGTTCCTTCGAAAAGTTTTGTACGTTTTTTCTTTCGAGGATTGGGGTGATCGACAATCTGGGTCGATTTTAAAGACGACATTGGATTGATGACGACTTGGAATATATCCGTTTTTAAGAAAATTGCTAGGAACGAGTCGGTTTTAAGACGACGTTTGTGTCTCTAGTTTTTTCTTTCTTTAGGAAGCGAGATGAGTACGCTCGAATGCTTGGCGATCGTTTTTCGGTTGTACGAGAGATTGGATCGGTTAGCAAGATCTTAGTGTGCTTCGGAGATGCAATTTGTCTTTTCTCAGTTTTGTTCGCTTACTTCCCCTTCCTCTTCTCGTGTGCGTTCACTGTTCTCGACATTGGTTTTATCCTTTGAACTCGACAATTATCTTTCAAACTTGACTGTCATCTTCTCCTTCGATACAACGTCAATTCAACGTAATCGTATAGTTGAGGCCGCTAAAGTGTTAAGTTAACTATTGCCGTTTTATACGATCAGTTTGAATTCATGCGAGGAAAAAAGCCGTTGCGGTTTTTTTTTTTTATATCATAAAGTCTCAATGGTAACTTCAATCGAGGCGAAACAAGAGACGTTTCGATCGAGATTCGAAAGTGAACGCAAAGATGGAGGTAGGGCGAACAGGAACAAGCCAAGGAGTTTAAGATGAGTTTTACTTTTTTTCGTCGTAAAATCTCAACGGAAACTCCAATTGAGACGAAACGAAAAGCGTTTCGATGAGGATTCAAAGTAGAACGCAAAGGAGGACCCCTTTGAGGCCCGGCAGGTCGCTATAGCGAGTGAGGATGTCATCTCGGTCGCTATAGCGAGTGAAAAGGAGCCAAGACGAGTCCCACTTGTTTTCGTCGTAAATTCTCAATGGAAACTCCGATTGAGATAAAACGAAAAGCGTTTCGATGAGGATTCAAAGGAGAACGTAAAGGAGGACCCCTTTGAGACCTGACGGGTCGCTATAGCGAGTGAGGATATCATCTCGGTCGCTATAGCGATTGAAAGGGAGCCAAGACGAGTCCCACTTGTTTTTTGTCGTAAAATCTCAACGGAAACTCCGATTGAGACGAAACGAAAAGCGTTTCGATGAGGACTCAAAAGAGAACCCAAAGGAGAATCTTTCGGAGGCCTTACCGGTCGCTACGTAGCGAGTGAAGGTCTGCTCGGTCGCTACGTAGCGAGTGGAAGGGAGCCAAGAAGAGTCCTACTTGTTTTCGTCGTAAAATCTCAACGGAAACTCCGACTGAGACGAAACGAAAAGCGTTTCGATGAGGACTCAAAAGAGAACCCAAAGGAGGACCTTTCTGAGGCGTTACCGGTCGCTACGTAGCGAGTAATGGTCTGCTCGGTCGCTACGTAGCGAGTGGAAGCGAGCCAAGAAGAGTCCCACTTGTTTTCGTCGTAAAATCTCAACGGAAACTCCGATTGAGACGAAACGAAAAGCGTTTCGATGAGGACTCAAAAGAGAACCCAAAGGAGGACCTTTCTGAGGCCTTACCGGTCGCTACGTAGCGAGTGAAGGTCTGCTCGGTCGCTACGTGGCAAGTGGAAGCGAGCCAAGAAGAGTCCTACTTGTTTTCGTCGTAAAATCTCAACGGAAACTCCGATTGAGACGAAACGAAAAGCGTTTCGATGAGGACTCAAAAGAGAACCCAAAGGAGGACCTTTCTTAGGCCTTACAGGTCGCTATGTAGCGAGTGGAGAGTTCGTTTGAGCTCGGTCGCTACGTAGCGATCGAGCAGTGTGCGTGCTCTGTCGCTACGTAGTGACCGAGCAGTGCGTGCTCGGTCGCTACGTAGCGACCGAGCGGTGTGTGTGCTCGGTCGCTACGTCCGGTGTGCGTGCTCGGTCGCTACGTAGCGACCGAGCGGTGTGCGTGCTCGGTCGCTACGTAGCGACTGAGCAGTGTGCGTCCTCGGTCGCTACGTAGCGACCGAGCAGTGTGCGTGCTCGGTCGCTACGTAGCGACTGAGAAGTGCGTGCTCGGTCGCTACATAGCGACCGAGCGGTGTGAGTGCTCGGTCGCTACTTAGCGACCGAGCTGTGTAATCGATTTGTTGCGTTTCCTTTTTCTGCGATTAACCTAGGGGTTTTTCAGCGGTTTTTTGGGACAACAAGTTTTACCTTTCCGAAAATATTTTCGGAAAACATGTTTTGGTAAAACCCTTACGCATTGAGATTTGAGCCAAACTTACGGGATTTGATAAGATTTATCGTTTCCCTTTATGTTCAGAAAGAGAAAATCGCGAGCTTGTCTCATTGCACTTCCTGTTGGCGAAAAGTCGCGGCTAGGTTTTTTGATTTTCTTTTAGGCACTATGGCGTTTGCGTAAGCGTTGGCCATAGGCGCAGTGGCGGCTGGGGTTGTCCTACCAGCGTTGTTGCGAACTGCAATTTTGTCTTTCGTATCTCCAGACATTGTTTTGATCAAGCATTTTGCGGCTATGAGTTCGAGTAATCCGTACCCCCCCTTCCTTCTAGCGCCAAACTGTGGGAGCCGAAATTCGCACTGTCGATTTACGTTTAAATTAGGAAACTAAGAAAACCCTAATTTACTAGAGGTCCCGGATCTCTGCGAGAGCCAACGACAAGTGACCAAATATATGCGGAAATCGTGAAAAGATAACAAACGAGTTTAGAGAAAACAGTAGATCTTATTTCGAGTCTGCGTAAGAGCGTTGCGATCATTACAAGAGATCATAAAATCTTTGGCCGCGAAGGCTGTCAGCGAGTTACCTAGTTCTAGCGGCCTAAAAGCTCAAACCTAGTTGAGTCGCAGCTCGATAACAAAATACAAAAAAGATACGGAAAAGGTTTTTGATTGATTTCGGACTGAACCTTGTTAAAGGCTGTCTACGTACCCCTTTCGAGGATCAAGCCGAACGTAGTTCAATTGATAAATCTGGAAAAGAGATCGAACTGCCTGGACGAGTTCGTCTAGTAATTGAGTGCCAGTCATAGAAACCGAACTTGTCGAGAATAAAGCCTAAAGTTTCTAAGTGCAGAGAATTCTGAGTCTGAAAAGTCTCCCTCATGCCTCTCGCCTAGGACTCCTTATATACTAGCTCCAAGGTCGGTTTACGCTTTTACTCTTCTGTCCTTAAGCCGTCATAGCATAAAATGGAGATTTTCCATTTTTTCCGATCTTCGTAACTATCCTCAAAATTTCGTATTTATCCGCGGAAACTTGACATTTATCCTTCCTTGCGCGCCAAGCATAAACCGTGATACGGTTTATGGGCTTTTGGTTAAGAAATCGTAAGTTGGGCCTCGAGTCGTGTCTTAGGTCCCTTTGGGCCGTCTTCCGACTCGAAACGTTTATTACAACTTCTTTCGATAAAGAACGATCTTTCCGCGGTTTTTACCGCAAAGTTTGACTGATGTCTAAGAATGGTCGGAAGACATGAACTGAGTTCGCTACGGTCTTCGGGAGATAGCATCGTAGGATAGACGAGAATGCATGAACTGGTGTCGTATCGACGTTTCGGAAGAGTTCAGTCGCTACGTAGCGACCGAGCTGGACGGACGCTCGGTCGCTACGTAGCGATCGAGCTTGGCTCGAGCTCAGTCGCTACGTAGCGACCGAGCGGAACGGACGCTCTGTCGCTACGTAGCGACCGAGCTTGGCTCGAGCTCAGTCGCTACGTAGCGACCGAGCGGGACAGACGCTCGGTCGCTACGTAGTGACCGAGCTGTGTGCATGCTTGGTCGCCGCGTATCGATCGAGCTTGGCTTGTCCGCGGTCTGATTTCCATACTCGAGCTTGTCCGCGGCCGATTTGGATACATGTCCGTTACCTTCGCACAATCGGTATTTAGTGGTTCGATTGAGATTTGAACAAGATTTTACCGCAAGGCTCTTCGTAAAGATATTTTTACGAAGATTACTTTTCGTAAAAACGTTCATGCTGATTTTTACGGACTTTCAGACAGTGATTCCGTCGTGACCGATTTTGACCCCAACAAACAGGCACTCGGGTGCTGTGCTCGGCTGTTCGGAGTGAAAATCTCCAATTTGAATCATTTTCTGCATGCGCCCCCTCTAAGTGATTCGCGACATACTCCAGACTTAAAATGACTCAAAAGTGACTAAAAAGACTCGATAAAGACTTGAAAACGAATTGAAAAACATATAAAGAAGGTATCAAAAACACCAAATATCTAATCCCCCAGACTTAGATCCTTGTTTGTCCTCAAACAATGTCAATTATCAAGAACATGGAGAAAGGTTTAGAAGTGTGGGAACTCTCCTATTCTTAGCAACCATACTTTAACCTTTATCAAGAACATGTTCAAAATAGGTTCCATACTCTATATCTCAAACTTGCAAAAGCTACACTTTCCAGAACAAATTTCTTACATTCAGTTAAGAGAAGTGTCACTACAAGAAAACAGTTTGTTTCCTGTAAACGATCTCGTTGAAAATTAGTCGGAATAAGCTAATTTTCAAGAAAATTTCCTACAGACATACTCCTGACGAAATTCCAACGAATATTATCCATCGAAAATTATGTAATTTTTTTTAAATAAAACAAAATTTATTTAAAATAAAATCTAAAATTACAAAACATTTTTGTAATATAATTATTTTAAAATTGTTTATAAAATTTTAGAAAAGAACTTTCATAATTTTATAAATTATTTTTTTTAGAGAAGTAAAAAACGGTTTTATAAAATTTAAAAAGAATTAAACGTTTTATAAATTAAAAATATTTTTAAAAAAATGTGAAAACGTTTTTTGTAAATTAAAAAAAGGGTGTTTTTCAAAACCAACCCATATTTTCAAGTCAAATCCAAAACCAACCCCTTTTTTTTTGTCCATACTATTCATCAATAAAATTTCCATACTATCCATATGTTTTTGAATTATTCACAAAATTGCCATTTTTATTTATTTTTTTATTAATTTCGAAATTAACAAAAAACCAAATACACCCTAACCATTTCTTCTTATTTACAAAAATGCCATCATCATCAATTTTTTCAACCACCATGAACCACCATTTTTTAGGTCTAAAGCTCTATAATTCAATTTTCAACCACTTTTTTTCCCATTCTAACCCAAAAAACTTCATTTCCTCTCATCTCCTCTACATTTCCATCTAAAAAACTCTCATAACTATCATTTTCATAATCACAAACTTCATATTTTCGAGTTTCTTCATTAGTGAATCGTTAAAGATGCTTCTTTTTGCTCATATTTGGAGTTTGGACGGTTGAAAAGGTTGGAAACGAGCTTTACACAGGAAAACGATAACTATTTACATGGTTTTCGTTCTTTTTCAGATCTGTGTCGCGACGGTAGACTGTTTTGTATGTCTACGCCTCCGTGGAGACTTACGATGCAGTCTATTTGTCAACGCACAAGTTAGTTTTGCAATTGACCAGACAAATTTTTTTTCTAACGCAGACTTCCCCAGTAGTCTCCGTCTTTACCTTTGACAACAAAAATAAAACTTTTGGTACACTTACTAAGACGTCTACCTAAAAGAGGTTAGTTTTTCATTTGACCGAACTTTTGACTTTTCAAAATAGACTTCAACGGAAGTCTACAAAATGTAGACTGCCAACGAAGTCTATAAAAGGTTAGTTTTTCATTTGACCAAAACTTTGACTTCGTGGAATAGGTTAGTTTTGTGTTTGACCAAAAAGTTTAAAAACCAATCAAAAATTTATTAAATTGTAGACTTCATATGCAGTCTTCTTATCTTAAAAAAAAAAATGTAGACTGCGTATAAAGTCTACTTTTTTATTTTGGTCAAATGCAAAACCAACCCGTCGGATTTGAGAGTAGACTTCACAAGAAGTCTACACACCCGTAGACCTTCATTTCAATCTACTGATTGGAAGTCAAACTTGGTCAATTGCAAAACTAACCTCTTTCAAAAAAATTCAAACATGTAGACTCCATATGAAGTCTAGTTCTGAAAGTCAAATCTTGGATGAATTCTGGTCAATTGCAAAAAGTAACATTTTTAAATTGTAGACTGAAATGAAAGTCTACATGTACAAAATCACAACTTTTATTCAACTATAGAAAGCAACCCGTAAAATGGTCAATTGCAAAAACCAACCCAAAGAGTAGACCTATTTGACAGTCTACGTCTGTAAACTGAAAAGAACGTCTACATCTTCAGAGACTGAATATTAAGTATGCATAGAAAAATCTATAAAAATGTGAATTTGTGTATTATTCATTAAATTTTTTCTAGTTTTTTTTGTTTGACAGTGTGTGTTAGTTAATCCTAATAGGTTTGAGTGATTTTGAAAAGAAATTTTTTTATAATTATGAAGGTATAATTCATTTGATTTGACAATGTTGTTAGCTAATAATTGTAGACGTATTTGTAAGTCTTCGTTTATAGTTTTGCTAGTAAGGCTGAGCTTGTTTCAAAGCTGAAGTCGGTGGCTGTGGAATATAAATTTACATTCTCAGCATATAAGACAACGAAAACTCTGTATGTGGCTAAGTGTCGTGTTCAAGGATGTAGTTGGAAACTTAGAGCGAGTGTGAAGCATGGGACAAAGACATTTTGGGTGACAAAATATTCGAAAAGGATGAAGAATCGGAAAGGTTGAAGAATGTTCCTTGTGCATGATGGCTGTACACATGGTAAACTTCTTGAAATGACACAAGAAGATTATGATCTGGACAACAAAATTGAGAAGATGGTGCTAACCTATTCCTTACCAAACATCATTTAAAACAAATGACTTTGAATAGGCAAATACTCCTCTTATGCCTGTCACGAATAATCGACAAGTACGGAACTTGATCGAGTTATCTAAGACACACTTTGTACGCCTTTGTGTATCAGGCATGCGCCAAATACACTAGAAATTTTTGGATTAACTATATGTTAGATAATAAGTGTAGACGTTTTTGTAAATCTACAAATGTAGACTGCAGTTGAAGTCTACGTCGTAAATTCTATTAAAAGTGTATTTGTGTATTATTCATCATATTTTTTTATGATTTAATTATTTTACAGTGTATGTTAGTAAAATTTTAATGGTTTTGGATGAATTTCACAATTTAATGTGTTATAATTATACACTTGATACTTATTGCAAATTGTTTTGATTAGTGTTACTCATGAAAATTTTTGGAAAAAGTTTGTATAGATTTTTTTCTTCTCACATGTGTGTTAGTTATTATTTTAGCTTATGGTGGTTTTACTTGTTTGGTTGGTTAGATCTTGTGAAAAAATTAATGTTTAACAAAAAATTAATAATATCATACAAGTGAAAACAACTAAAGATGAATACAATGTTTATAGATTATGCATTAAAAAATTATTTAAAAATTAATATTTTATTATGAAAGTTATTACAGAGCAATATAATAAAAAGTATTCTTGAGTATGTTTGATTTTTCATAATCTTGATGCCTCAAATAAAGTCTTGGAAAAAGTACCTGCAAAATAAGATATAGTTATGAGAAAAATATAAGATAAAAAATGAAATCATATTTTAGTAGACTTTTTATTAAGTCTACGTAAAGTTATTGTTTAGTAGACTTTAGTTGAAGTTTACACTAATGAAAATTTTTCATATCTAAAAGTGTGCATTTAGAAAATTTGAAAATACTTTGTTCTGGAAAATATTTCAAAAATGGTTTTTTGTCATCCTTGTAACAAAGCAAAAAGATAATGTATGAATCTATAAATTTAGTTCATTATAAACACAAAATATCTTATAATGAATATAGGGAAAGCTTACATTTTTGGGAAGATGATTTGAAAACATTGGAAGAGAATACCTGCAAAATAAAATAAAGTTATGAAAAATAAGATAAAAATTAAAATCATATTTGAGTAAACTTCTAATGAAATATGCTTAAAAGTCAAGGCTAGTAGACTTCATTTGAAGTCTACCAGCCGTAAGTTTTAAGTAGATTTCAAATGAAGTCTATTCTATCAAAAAAAATAGATCTGAAAAATAAATACATTAAAAATATGAAATAAGTTTAAATCTAAAAAACTTTTAAAAATATGATTTCATAGACAAAATAGTTATAAATTAAAGACATATTAATATGAATTTTAATATGTAACTTTATTTGAGTATAAATACTAGAACACATATTTTAAATCTATAGATGTAAACCTTACATTTCTAGGAGGAAAAGAGAACAACTATGGAAGAAAATACCTGCAAAATAAGATAAAATTATTAAAAACATAGAAAAAAAAATTAAAGTCATATTTTTGTAGACTTCCAATGAAGTCGGCTTAAACTTTGTGGTTTAGTAAACTTCATATGAAGTCTGCAAGCTTTAGTAAACTTCTTTAGAAGTCTACACTGTCTGATAATTTTCAGATCTGAAAAAATCTATATATTTTGAAATGTGAAAATAATTTTAAATCTGAAAATACTTTACATAATAGAATTTATAAGGTAAACTAGTAGCAAATTAATGTAGAGAGCTTGATCTATAAATTTATTTGAATATAAACATGTAAATACATATTTAAAATCTATTAATCTAAAACTTACATTTTTAGAGGAGAAGATGAAATCCATGAGTGATAATACCTACCAAAAAAAGATAATATTGTGAGAAATAAATAACATAAAAATACACATTTAAAATCTATAAATCTAAAACTTACATTTTTTAAAGGAGAATATGAAAATCATGAATCATAATATCTAAAATGACAAGATAATATTGTGAGAAAGACTTGAGAAAATTTTAGAGAGAAAGAAGATAATGATAGAGTTTTAGAAACAATTGAGAGAATCTTAGAGAGAAGAGAGAGAGTTTTAGAGAGAAGGGAGAGAGTTTTAAAAACTTGTGCAGCCACTTTAGAGAGAGACTGTATAAATTTTGTTTATATAGGGAGACAAAAATGTAACTAGGTTAAAATTTACGATACTGTAGACTTCGTTTGAAGTCTACTAAAATTAAAATTTTGGAGTAGATCTTACTATAACATAGTAGACCTTTTTGGAAGTCTACTATAATAATTTAATTATTGTTGTTTATTCTTTATTATTTTAATAATTTTAATATATGATTTTTTAAATTTATTTCTTTATTTTTTAATAGTTATAGTATATGATTTCACTTTTTTATTCGTAAGGAACTTAACTTAGTTTAAATATAATAATTTTTTGTAAAACAAATTGAAAAATATAGACTGAAAAAGACATCTTCAGATAAATAGACTTTATTGTAGGTCTACGAAACCCTAAACCACAAATCTCAAACCCTAAATGTTTTGCTTGATAATCAAAAAGTCTCATTTATACAAAATAAAAACTACTAAACATTAATATGCAGATTTAAGTTAATAAAACAAAAAAAAAACAAAATCTAAAATCTAACCCTATGAAATCAACTACTAAAAGACATAACATGTTAGAACCTTTTGTTTCTAAACTATGAACATAGTCTAACACATGATAACCAAATTAGTATATATTCTTCAAAATTGTTCGATTATATGAAATTTTAATTTATTTACTTCATATTATCCATTATATTGATGATTAGTTAAAAATATCACAATAATTATTTTTATACATTTTCAAAATTAAATTATTAGATCAAATTAGAGTGTAGACTACAAAACAAGTCTATAAGGTAGACTTCGTAGGAAGTCTATATATATGTAGACTTCTTTTATTACGTGTAGACTTCCAAAGGATAAAAACGTAAAATACATTTCTGTTTTTTGTTTGGTCATAAGGGTTAAATAGTACTTTCACTACTCTTTTAGGTTGGTTTTGCATTTGACTGAAAGTGGGGTACATTTTTACATTTGAATTGAATATTTGGGTTGGTTTTAGCAAATGTCCCTTAAAAAAAAACTTTTAGTAATTGAAAACGTTTTCTAATAATTGAAAAACGTTTTAATTACATCTTAAAAAAACATTAAAATGTTTTATAAATTGAAAACCTTTTTCAAAAGTGAAAAAATTAAAAAATTTATAAGTTTTAAAAACATAAACATGTTTTATAAATTACAAGAAATATAATTTATGTTATTATCAAAACTGTAAAACGTTTTATAAAAGTTTAAAATATTTTATAAAATCATAAAAACGTTTTAAAACAATAACAAAATTGTAAAACCTTTTGAAAAAAACATAAAAAAGTTAATATATGATTTATAAAATGTAAAATCCTAAATTAGCCAACCTTAATCATTTCTAACATTCCAATCCCTAAAATACATTCTAACCTAACACATATACAATTAACATATATGATTATTGAGAAGATGATAAATGACTAACATTTAAAAGAGAGAGCTTAGAGAAAGAGAGAGTTTTAATGAAGAAGAAGAGTTTTTCTGTTGTTATATATGTTAAAATATTCTGACAACTAAGTTCATTGGAAATCCATCAAAAAATTTTATTGTGGCGCTTCACAAAATATTAGGCGGTTTTTCCCTGGGAAAATTTCAATTTCGGAAAAATTTCTGACGCATATCATTTCCGGTACACCGATCACCCGGCGAAACCCGATCAAACACCTCCGATGGAAAACACGCCTCAGGAAACTCGAAGAGACGGGAAATACGGAAGAAGACCTGAAGCCAAAGGCTACAACAGCAATCGTCGAACTTGAGATGACTAATAAAATTAAGTTTTCAAAAATAATAAACTAACCAAACTAATCATATCTATATTTTGTGGGAACCGAGATTTACACCGTCAATTTCTGTAAAATAAGAAAAGATAGGAAACCCTAAATTTCCAGAGATCCCATATATCTGCTAAACCACACGCCAAGCAATTAGAACAAGCAAAACAAACTAAGTAGAAAATCGATAAAAACGAAAAAAAGAGCAAAGAAGATCTTATTCCAAATATGCGTATGAGCGTTTTACAATAGGGAAGATCCTTGGCCACAAGAGCTGTAAGCGATTTCCCTAGTTCTAACGACCTAAGATTGTGTAACCTAGTTGAGTCGCAGCTCAATAACAAAAACAAAAATTGCCTAAGTGCTAAATTTTTCTGGATGTAAAGTTATCTCTTGCGCCTCTCGCCTTTGCATCTCTTATACATTCCTCCAAGGTCGGTTTGGGCTTTCCTTTTCTGCTCTAAGGTCGAGTTTATCTTCTTACAAAAATATTTCATTTTCTCGATCTTCATAACTATCCCTTGAAACTTGACATTTATCTTCGAACATGACAATTATCTTCAAACTTGACATTTATCTCTTCCAGCGAACAATCGATAAACCGTCATAGTGACTTTGAGTCGATTTTTCGTTTAAAATTGTAAGTGAGCTTTTGCCGGGTGATCGGTGTGAATGGTATATTCGTCGGAATCGTCGCAGAATTAGCTACAGTTTGCAGCAATTTGCAACTACGAATTTACTTTATCTTGTGACTAATTTGTAACTACAGATTTGCGGTTACAGAAATAGTTGTAAATTAGTTATAATGATGCTACTATATTGCGACTACTCTGAGTAGTTACAAAATGTCAAAAATGTATCCCAAATATATTGCCATAACTCGCTTTGGTCGCAAATATGCGACTTATATATAACTTATTTATAGTTGTTACAAAATAGTTACAAATTAGTTAGAAACTGGTCCCTTAATTTTGCAACCACCAAATGCAGTTGCAAGAGTACTCTCAAAATTGATGTTTTCTTGTAGTGGTGGTGATTAACTCGAGGTTAACCACCTACAAACGATACATCGACCACAGTTCTTTTAGTTTAGGCCATTTTATTCTTCATATACCTAGACGTAGAATTTACAATTGCTTCATGTATAATTCAGAGAACATTAATGTTGTAAGAGTGGTTCAATGACCATATTTCTTGTGGAACCAACACAAAAGCTGACAATTTAACAAGTAGGACATGCATTCTTTTTTACGATAATTGAACCTAAACTTTGTACCTTTAGTTAAGTTAACATAAAAACTGAAAAAAGATCAAAACATTATATTAACAAGGATCTATTAGGATTTAGGAAGTATGAGTTCTACATATTAAACATTAATTGATGAACTGAATGAAAGCATTTCAGTTTAATTCGAACCGATAAATTAATGTAGGACAAATGAACACATCAATATATATATAAACATTTTTTTTTTGGTGTAAACATTTTGTTATCAGCTACTGGTGGGGCGACAATCCTGAATGGAATATAACTAAAGAAAATCAAAGGAGATTTTGGAAAATTTGGAGGTTTTGTCTGTTTCTTATAGACCATTTCTTATGCTCACTCCTTTGTCTCAATTGGCTCGATTTACAGCTCTCTTTTGTGTTTTTTTGCCCAGTTACCAAATGATGTCTTTAGAAAAGTCATGACCTCGAAATGTATTTTGTTACTTGACTTACAAAATTTTGAAAAGTCTGTTAGTTTTGTCGCTGGTTTACAGCCTTTTAAATATTATCCCTATATTACCACAGGTTGCTAAAAGTATTATCTATTTTAATAAACTAAATCAAATAAAATAATTTTGAATTATATTTAAGAAAATTTATCGATGTACTACAAAAATTATTTAGTTAAAGTTTTTGAAAAGTTTGGTAGTTTTGTTTGCTGGTTTACGGCCAGTGAAGTATTATCCCTCTATTGCCACAAGTTGCTAAAAATATTATCTATTTTTTAATAAACTAATTCAATTTTTTTTTAAGAAAATTATATTGTGAGATGACAAATAAAATTGAGTTTTCAAAAATATTAAACTAGCGAAACTAATCATATCTATATTTTGTGGGAACCGAGATTCACACCGTCGATTTCTGTAAAATAAGAAAAGATAGAAAACCCTAAATTTCGAGAGGCCCCATATATCTGCTAAACCACACGCCAAGCAATTAGAACAAGCCAAATAAACCAAGTATAAAATCGATAAAACGAAAGAAGAGCAAAGAAGATCTTATTCCAAATTTGCGTATGAGCGTTTTACAATAGGGAAGAGCCCTGGCCACAAGAGCTGTAAGCGAGTTCCCTAGTTCTAACGACCTAAGACTGTGTAACCTAGTTGAGTCGCAGCTCGATTACAAAAACGAAAATTGCCTAAGTGCTAAATTTTGCTGGGTATAAAGTTCTCTCTTGCGCCTCTCGCCTTTGTGTCTCTTATATATTCCTCCAAGGTCGGTTTGGGCTTTCTTTTTCTGCTCTTGGGTCGAGTTTATCTTCTTACAGAAATATTCCATTTTCTCGATCTTCATAATTATCCATTGAAACTTGACATTTATCTTCGAACATGACATTTATCTTCAAACTTGACATTTATCTCTATCAGCGAATAATCGATAAACCGGCATAGTGACTTTGAGTCGATTTTACGTTAAAAATTGTTAGTGAGCTTTTGCCGGATGATCTGTGTGAATGTTATATTGAGTTAGCTACAGTTTGCAGCAATTTGCAACTATAAATTAACATTATCTTGTGACTAATTTGTAACTACAGATTTGCGGTTACAGAAATAGTTGTAAATTAGTTATAATGATGCTACTATATTGTGACTACTCTAAATAGTTACAAAAATGTCAAAAATGTGTCCCAAATAAATGACCGAATTGCCATAACTCGCTTTGGTCGCAAATATGCGACTTATATATAACTTATTTATAGTTGTTGCAAAATAGTTACAAATTAGTCAGAAACTGTTCCCTTAATTTTGCAACCACCAAATGCAGTTGCAAGAGTACTCTCAAAGTTGATGTTTTTTTTTGTAGTGGTGATTAACTCGAGGTTAACCACCTACAAACGATACATCTACCACACTTCTTTTAATTTAGGCCATTTGATTCATCATATACCTAGACGTAGAATTTGCAATTGTTTAATTCAAACAACGTTAAAGTTGTAAGAGTGGTTCAATGACCTTATTTCTTGTGGAACCTACACAAAAGCTGACAATTTAACAAGTAGGACATGCATTTCTTCTTTACGATCATTGAACCTAAACTTCGTACCTTTAGTTAAGTTAACATAAAACTGAAAAAGGATCAAAACATTTTATAACAAGGATCTATTAGAATTTAGGAAGTAAGAGTTCTACATATTAAAAATTTATTGATGAACTGAATGAAAGCATTTCAGTTTTAACTCGAACCGATAAATTAATGAAGGACAAATGAAGACATTAATACATATATACATACATATACATTTTGTTATCAGCTACTGATGGGGCGACAATCCTGAATGGAAAATAACTAAAGAAAACCAAAGGAGATTTTGGAAAATCTGGAGGTTTTGTCTGCTTCTTATAGCCCATTTCTTATGATCACTCCTTTGCTTCAATTTGTCTCGTTTTACAGCTATCTTTTGTGTTTTTTTGCCCAGTCACCAAATGATGTCTTTAGAAAAATCATGACCTCGAAATCTATTTTGTTACTTGACTTACAAAATTTTGAAAAGTCTGTTAGTTTTGTCGCTGGTTTACAGCCTTTTAAATATTATCCCTATATTACCACAGGTTGCTAAAAGTATTATCTATTTTAATAAACTAAATCAAATAAAATAATTTTGAATTATATTGTGAGATGACTTATAGATATGAGTTTTCAAAGATAACAAATTAATCATATCTAAATTTCGAAAATTATTTAACAAAATTTATCTATGTATTAAAAACTATTATTTAGTTAATGTTTTCGAAAATTATGTTAGTTTTGTTTGCGGGTTTACACCCATTTAAATAATATCCCTATACTGCTACAAGTTGCTAAAAATACTATCTATTTTTAATAAACTAATTAAAAAAAATCTTTAAATTAAATTGTGAAATTACTAATAGAATCGAGTTTTCAAAGATAATAAACTAACTTAATTAATCACATCTAAATTTCGAAAATTATTTAAGAAAATTTATCGATGTACTACAAAAATTATTTAGTTAAAGTTTTTGAAAAGTTTGGTAGTTTTGTTTGCTGGTTTACAGCCAGTGAAGTATTATCCCTCTATTGCCACAAGTTGCTCTATTTTTTAATAAACTAATTCAATTTTTTTTTAAGAAAATTATATTGTGAGATGACTAATAAAATTGAGTTTTCAAAAATATTAAACTAGCGAAACTAATCATATCTATATTTTGTGGGAACCGAGATTCACACCGTCGATTTCTGTAAAATAAGAAAAGATAGAAAACCCTAAATTTCGAGAGGCCCATATATCTGCTAAACCACACGCCAATCAATTAGAACAAGCCAAATAAACCAAGTAAAAAATCGATAAAACAAAAAAAGAGCAAAGAAGATCTTATTCCAAATTTGCGTATGAGCGTTTTACAATAGGGAAGAGCCTTGGCCACAAGAGCTGTAAGCGAGTTCCCTAGTTCTAACGACCTAAGACTGTGTAACCTAGTTGAGTCGCAGCTCGATTACAAAAACGAAAATTGCCTAAGTACTAAATTTTGCTGGGTGTAAAGTTCTCTCTTGCGCCTCTCGCCTTTGTGTCTCTTATATATTCCTCCAAGGTTGGTTTGGGCTTTCTTTTTCTGCTCTTGGGTCGAGTTTATCTTCTTACAGAAATATTCAATTTTCTCGATCTTCATAATTATCCATTGAAACTTGACATTTATCTTCGAACATGACATTTATCTTCAAACTTGACATTTATCTCTATCAGCGAATAATCGATAAACCGGCATAGTGACTTTGAGTCGATTTTACGTTAAAAATTGTTAGTGAGCTTTTGCCGGATGATCAGTGTGAATGGTATATTGAGTTAGCTACAGTTTGCAGCAATTTGCAACTATAAATTAACATTATCTTGTGACTAATTTGTAACTACAGATTTGCGGTTACAGAAATAGTTGTAAATTAGTTATAATGATGCTACTATATTGTGACTACTCTAAATAGTTACAAAAAATGTCAAAAATGTGTCCCAAATAAATGACCGAATTGCCATAACTCGCTTTGGTCGCAAATATGCGACTTATATATAACTTATTTATAGTTGTTGCAAAATAGTTACAAATTAGTCAGAAACTGTTCCCTTAATTTTGCAACCACCAAATGCAGTTGCAAGAGTACTCTCAAAGTTGATGTTTTTTTTTGTAGTGGTGATTAACTCGAGGTTAACCACCTACAAACGATACATCTACCACACTTCTTTTAATTTAGGCCATTTGATTCATCATATACCTAGACGTAGAATTTGCAATTGTATAATTCAAACAACGTTAAAGTTGTAAGAGTGGTTCAATGACCTTATTTCTTGTGGAACCTACACAAAAGCTGACAATTTAACAAGTAGGACATGCATTCTTCTTTACGATCATTGAACCTAAACTTTGTACCTTTAGTTAAGTTAACATAAAACTGAAAAAGGATCAAAACATTTTATAACAAGGATCTATTAGGATTTATGAAGTAAGAGTTCTACATATTAAAAATCTATTGATGAACTGAATGAAAGCATTTCAGTTTTAACTCGAACCGATAAATTAATGAAGGACAAATGAAGACATTAATACATATATACATACATATACATTTTGTTATCAGCTACTGATGGGGCGACAATCCTGAATGGAAAATAACTAAAGAAAACCAAAGGAGATTTTGGAAAATCTGGAGGTTTTGTCTGCTTCTTATAGCCCATTTCTTATGATCACTCCTTTGCTTCAATTTGTCTCGTTTTACAGCTATCTTTTGTGTTTTTTTGCCCAGTCACCAAATGATGTCTTTAGAAAAATCATGACCTCGAAATCTATTTTGTTACTTGACTTACAAAATTTTGAAAAGTCTGTTAGTTTTGTCGCTGGTTTACAGCCTTTTAAATATTATCCCTATATTACCACAGGTTGCTAAAAGTATTATCTATTTTAATAAACTAAATCAAATAAAATAATTTTGAATTATATTATGAGATGACTTATAGATATGAGTTTTCAAAGATAACAAATTAATCATATCTAAATTTCGAAAATTATTTAACAAAATTTATCTATGTATTAAAAACTATTATTTAGTTAATTTTTTTGAAAATTATGTTAGTTTTGTTTGCGGGTTTACACCCATTTAAATAATATCCCTATACTGCTACAAGTTGCTAAAAATACTATCTATTTTTAATAAACTAATTAAAAAAAAATCTTTAAATTAAATTGTGAAATTACTAATAGAATCGAGTTTTCAAAGATAATAAACTAACTTAATTAATCACATCTAAATTTCGAAAAATTATTTAAGAAAATTTATCGATGTACTACAAAAATTATTTAGTTAAAGTTTTGAAAAGTTTGGTAGTTTTGTTTGCTGGTTTACAGCCAGTGAAGTATTATCCCTGTATTGCCACAAGTTGCTAAAAATATTATCTATTTTTTAATAAACTAATTCAATTTTTTTTTAAGAAAATTATATTGTGAGATGACTAATAAAATTGAGTTTTCAAAAATATTAAACTAGCTAAACTAATTATATCTATATTTTGTGGGAACCGAGATTCACACCGTCGATTTCTGTAAAATAAGAAAAGATAAAAAACCCTAAATTTCGAGAGGCCCCATATATCTGCTAAACCACACGCCAAGCAATTAGAACAAGCCAAATAAACCAAGTATAAAATCGATAAAACGAAAAAAGATCAAAGAAGATCTTATTCCAAATTTGCGTATGAGCGTTTTACAATAGGGAAGAGCCTTGGCCACAAGAGCTGTAAGCGAGTTCCCTAGTTCTAACGACCTAAGACTGTGTAACCTAGTTGAGTCGCAGCTCGATTACAAAAACGAAAAATTGCCTAAGTGCTAAATTTTGGTGGGTGTAAAGTTCTCTCTTGCGTCTCTCGCCTTTGTGTCTCTTATATATTCCTCCAAGGTCGGTTTGGGCTTTCTTTTTCTGCTCTTGGGTCGAGTTTATCTTCTTACAGAAATATTTCATTTTCTCGATCTTTATAATTATCCATTGAAACTTGACATTTATCTTCGAACATGACATTTATCTTCAAACTTGACATTTATCTCTATCAGCGAATAATCGATAAACCGGCATAGTGACTTTAGTCGATTTTACGTTAAAAATTGTTAGTGAGCTTTTGCCGGATGATCAGTGTGAATGGTATATTGAGTTAGCTACAGTTTGCAGCAATTTGAAACTATGAATTAACATTATCTTGTGACTAATTTGTAACTACAGATTTGCGGTTACAGAAATAGTTGTAAATTAGTTATAATGATGCTACTATATTGTGACTACTCTAAATAGTTACAAAAAATGTCAAAAATGTGTCCCAAATAAATGACCGATTGCCATAACTCGCTTTGGTCGCAAATATGCGACTTATGTATAGCTTATTTATAGTTGTTGCAAAATAGTTTCAAATTAGTCAGAAACTGTTCCCTTAATTTTGCAACCACCAAATGCAGTTGCAAGAGTACTCTCAAAGTTGATGTTTTTTTTTGTAGTGGTGATTAACTCGAGGTTAACCACCTACAAACGATACATCTACCACACTTCTTTTAATTTAGGCCATTTGATTCAACATATACCTAGACGTAGAATTTGCAATTGTATAATTCAAACAACGTTAAAGTTGTAAGAGTGGTTCAATGACCTTATTTCTTGTGGAACCTACACAAAAGCTGACAATTTAACAAGTAGGACATGCATTCTTCTTTACGAACATTGAACCTAAACTATGTACCTTTAGTTAAGTTAACATAAAACTGAAAAAGGATCAAAACATTTTATAACAAGGATCTAATAGAATTTAGGAAGTAAGAGTTCTACATATTAAAAATTTATTGATGAACTGAATGAAAGCATTTCAGTTTTAACTCGAACCGATAAATTAATGAAGGACAAATGAAGACATTAATACATATATACATACATATACATTTTGTTATCAGCTACTGATGGGGCGACAATCCTGAATGGAAAATAACTAAAGAAAACCAAAGGAGATTTTGGAAAATCTGGAGGTTTTGTCTGCTTCTTATAGCCCATTTCTTATGATCACTCCTTTGCTTCAATTTGTCTCGTTTTACAGCTATCTTTTGTGTTTTTTTGCCCAGTCACCAAATGATGTCTTTAGAAAAATCATGACCTCGAAATCTATTTTGTTAGTTGACTTACAAAATTTTGAAAAGTCTGTTAGTTTTGTCGCTGGTTTACTGCCTTTTAAATATTATCCCTATATTGCTACAGGTTGCTAAAAGTATTATCTATTTTAATAACCAAAATCAAATAAAATTATTTGAAATTATATTGTGAGATGACTTATAGATTTGAGTTTTCAAAGATAATGAATTAATCATATCTAAATTTTCGAAAATGATTTAACTAAACTTATCTATTTATTATAAATTATTATTTAGTTAATTTTTTTTGAGAAGTTTGTTAGTTTTGTTTGCTGGTTTACAAGCATTTAAATATTATCCCTATACAGCTACAAGTTGCTAAACCATACGCCAAGCAATCAGAACACGCAAAAAAAGACTAAGTACGAAATCGATAAACATGAAAAAGAGAGCAAAGAAGATCTTATTCCAAATTTGGGTATGAGCTTTTTACAACAGGTAAGAGCCTTGGCCACAAGATCTGTCGGCGAGTTCCCTATTTCTAAGTATTTAAGACACTACAAGAAAAATGGGTTTTAATAGCAGACCGGAATAGCGTTTTTTTCAATTGTGCTATGCTTGATATACGCGGGTTTTAAAGATAGCGTTTGTATATTTCGAAACGCTATGTTAGAGTTGTGAACTGATAAAAAAAAATTAAGTGTATGTTTAAAGAAGAAATAGGAGTGTATAATAGCAATAAGTGATTAAAAGTGTTATGGTTGAGTTTCGCGGTTATGCCCGGGACACTTGGTAAAATTTTGGCTCCTAAACAAGATTAGTGTCGAAAAAAAAACCCAAATTATTAGGGTTACGATCTTCCCTCTCTCTCGTATCTCCTTGCCTCTTTTGTGCTCGAAAGAATCAATCTCAATCTCTTTCACTTCTAATTTCATTTTCAATTCCTAAGCTCTTACCTTTTCTCATCTCGAATCCACTTTCTCGTAATCTCGAATCCATTTTCAATTCCTCTTCTCTTGTCGTAATCAATTCCCAATCCGTCGAAGGTGAGTTCGCTTTTACTAATCCATCAGATTATATTTCGATTTTCTTTTTCTTATATATGTTCTAGTGTTATTGCATTGTCAATTGATGCGTTTCTGTATACTATTTTGCAGGAAGGATTTCGTTTGTAGATCTTCGGATTAAGGTCCATTTTCTTCTTTTCGTTTCTCTTTTACTTAGTTTTTTTCTTTCTATTTTAACACAATTCTCTTATTTTGTAGCTGACTCGAAGCAAAATTGAAGAGATTTTATCGAAAGGTAAAAACAAGTCACACTATCATCTTTTATTTACAAAACTCGTTCTGTTTTGGTTTTCTGGGTTGATAAAGTGAGCGTCTTGTATGTACAATTGCTCGGAGCTGTAACATGGATAAATCGTGGGTCTAGTTACCAAGGTATTAACTTCACTTCACTATCTTTTAGAAATTGTTTTGTGTTGATCTCATTTATTTGGTAGACTGAATGTTGTATTCTCATTTGTTCTACATGACAGGAATAGCCTTGAGTATGAGAAAGGAGCTAGTGAATCTGTGTCTTCTTCATCAAGACGTTTAGGAGATCCAGCTGAAATGTTCTGCCCTTGTGTTGGTTGTCGCAATGTCTGCCATCAAGCTTGTGAGACAGTTTTGGAGCACCTGGTGATTAGAGGAATGGATCAGAAGTACAAGAGTTGTGTGTTTTGGACAAAACACGGGGAGACAAGACCAGATAAGTCAGCTGATGTGTACTCATTTGAAAATGAGGCTTACGAGTTGTTCAGAACGACTTTCTTGGCAAGTGAAGGCAATGCGACTGCTGAACAAGAGAATGCAGGAGCGTTTGAGGGGCCTGACAGTCCAGAAGAGGCTGACTTCAGAAAGAAGTTAGATGATGCAGAAACTCCGTTGTACCCGGAGTGTGAGAAATTTTCAAAAGTTGCTGCAATCATGGGATTTTATAGGATAAAGGTGAAGAGTGGGATGTCTGAGAACTATTTCGATCAGCTACTGTCCTTGGTTCATGACATGCTTCCCGGTGAAAATGTGCTACCTAAGTCTACTGATGAGATGAAGAAGTTTCTGAAACAGTTTTGATTTGACTACGATGTCATCCACGCCTGCAAGAATGACTGTATTTTATATAGAAAACAGTATGAAGATGTGGTCAGCTGTCCAAGATGTAGTGAATCAAGATGGGAGAAGGATAAGCAATCTGGTGAGGAGAAGAAAGGGGTTCCTGCTAAGGTGCTTAGGTATTTCCCGATCAAAGACAACTTCAGGAGAATGTTTAGATCAAAGCGGTTGGCTAAGGAGTTGTGTTGGTACTCCACTAATGCTTCTGAAGATGGAACTATGCGACATCCAGTGGATTCGTTGACTTGGGTGCAGATAAACAACAAATGGCCGGACTTCGCAGCTGAGGCAAGAAACCTAAGACTAGGTATTTCAACAGATGGCATGAATCCGTTCTCCATCCAGAACACCAACCACAGCACATGGCCTGTTCTCTTGGTCAACTACAATATGTCTCCAACGCAGTGTATGAGGTCCGAGAACATTATGTTGACCATGCTAATTCCTGGCCCAACCGCACCTAGCAACAATATTGATGTATATCTACAGCCATTGATGGAAGACTTGCAGGAACTATGGACAGAAGGTATACAAGTTTATGACGCCTTTAAGAAGGAGAGTTTCACTCTTAGAGACATGTTGCTGTGGAGTATCACAGATTACCCTGGTTTAGGAACTTTAGCTGGTTGTAAAGTGAACGGCAAGCAAGCGTGTAATGTCTGTGGGAAGGATACACCACCACTACAAGAAAACACAACATTAACGACGGCGAAATTGGTAGTAAGTTCGTCGTAAAATCAGTTTTACGAGGAACTAGCGAGGAAACACGTTTCGTCGTTATTTGTTCGTCGTAACGCATATTTCCTCGCTAATTCGTCATAAACTAACGAGAAAACATTTCCTCGTAAAGACGAAGCAAAGTATTCGTCGTAAAAACCACGTAACCCTTCCACGTAAGGGGGACGCTACATTTCCTCGTAAATACCTTGAAAACATTTCCTCGTAAATAACACGTAAATGTTTCCACGTCAAATACTCGTTAATCTTTCCTCGTAGTGTTGACGTAAATATTTTACTCGTTAATTCCTCGTAAAATTTCCACGTAAGGTTGTCGTAATTTAGCTACGAATTTACTTTGAGTTTATATTTTCCAGATTAAAAAAAAACAATGTATTTAATTATTTAATAAAAATCTAATTTAAAAAGAATATTGAATACGAAAATAATTTATACATAAATAATTTTTGAATTTATAATACAACCAACGAAAAAAAAAAAACTAAGGGTCGTTCATCCCCGGTAGAATTTCTCACTCCTCCTCTCTACATCCGCGTCGGCATGTGTGACGGATGATGATTCGCCTAAAATTAACATCAACAATAATTAACAAATTCTATAAATCTAACTAAGTTCTCTACATTAACCACCTAATCAACACTAATTAACATAAAATCCGTAAAACTATCTAAATTTCCTACACTAACCACCTAATCTACCTAAACTAATCAAATTAGAGAGGAAATAGAGAGCGTACCATAGCTACAAAAGGGAGAGGAAGTTGAGATGAAATGGGAAGTGAGAACTCGCGTGTATATATAGGAAATTATGAAATGTCGTAAATTCCTCGTAAAGTTACGAGGAACTCGTGAGGCCCGTGTTTTTATTTACGAGGAACTCGCGAGGTCCGTGTTTCGTTTCCTCGTAACATCGTCGTTAATTTACGAGGAATTAGCGAGGCCCACTTTTATTTTTACGAGGAATGAACGAGGCCCGCGTTTTTTTATTACGAGGTCTTTACGACGATTTCTGCTTACGTGGAATTAACGAGTGCCACGTTCTTTATTTTTAAGAATCGTCGTAAGTTCCTCGTTAATTTACGAGGAAATAACTACGTTTATGTTTAAATCCCTAAAATCCGAAACCCCAAACCCCTTCTTCCTTATCTTCCTTATCTTCTACTTCATATATTCCAAACCCCAACCCCATCCTCCCTTTAACCTCAATCTCTTCTATCCATTCCAAACCCCAAATTCTGAAACCACAATTCCTTAACTAATAATCTCAATCTCTTCTTTCTAATTCAAACCCCATTACAAAAATTAAATTATATAAATAGATTTCCATGATTAAATCCATCAAATCACATGCATTAAATCTGAAAATCAATCATATTAAAACACAAATACATCAATCAGATACATCGACATTCTCGTCATTACTAGAAACATCATCATTTTCATTAAACTCGTCTTCAACAGCTTCGTCCGTGGCATCGTCGGTAATATCTTCGTACTCATGATTATGCGGATCAATGAGAAGGATGTCATCAATTTGTTGTTCAGGTACCTCAACTTCATCTATCTGTTCTTCTTGCAATGGTGGTTCTTCTCCACTGATGATTTGTCCACGAGGTGTAACTTTGATCACGGCAAACCAATTTATTCCCGTTTCGTTTCCTCGTTACATCGTCGTTAATTTACGAGGAATTAGCGAGGCCCGCTTTTATTTTTACGAGGAATGAACGAGGCCAGCGTTTTTTTATTATGAGGTCTTTACGACGATTTCTGCTTACGTGGAATTAACGAGTGCCGCGTTCTTTATTTTTAAGAATCGTCGTAAGTTCCTCGTTAATTTACGAGGAAATAACTATGTTTACGTTTAAATCCCTAAAATCCGAAACCCCAAACCCCAACCCCATCCTCCCTTTAACCTCAATCTCTTCTATCCATTCTAGACCCCAAATTCTAAAACCACAATTCCTTAACTAATAATCTCAATCTCTTCTTTCTAATTCAAACCCCATTACATAAAATTAAATTATATAAATAGATTTTCATGATTAAATCCATCAAATCACATGGATTAAGTCTGAAAATCAGTCATATTAAAACACAAATACATCAGTCAGATACATCGACATTTTCGTCATTACCAGAAACATCATCATTTTCATTACTCATGATTATGTGGAATTTAGTAAGGTAGCCGAAACAAAAAACGTGTTACAATTACAAAGTGGGTGGACTCGAAAATTCTTCGTTAAGTAAACGTAAACTATTTCCTCGTAAAGAAGATGCTACTTTTACGTCGAGCTTACGAGGAAACAGTTTTTCCTCGTAAAAACGAAGTTACCTTGCGTGGTTTTTACGAGGAAATCGTTTCCTCGTAAAATGTTGATTGTAAATTTCCTTGTAAGATTCTCGTAAAGTCAACGTAAATTTACGAGGACCAGTTTTCCTCGTTAATTTTCATCGTTAATCTTGTGTTTTCTTGTAGTGCACATAGGTGGCTAAAGTTCAGTCGTAAACATGTATACATGAAGAACTGGAGGCGGCTCATGCCTAGTCATCCATACAGACGAAAGAAAGGATGGTTTGACAATACGGTTGAGGTTGGTTCTGCAAAGAGGATTCAGAGCGGTTCAGAAATATTAGACAGTCTAAGGGACTTTAAAAACGATTTTGGAAAACTCTTACCTAAGAAGAGTAAGAGAAAGAGGAGTGACGGAGATGAGGATGATGTTGTTTCAGCTGAGGAGTACGAAGAAGATCATGATATGTGGCGGTGGAAGAAAAAATCTATTTTCTTTGACTTATCTTATTGGAAGGTATTTTATTTGATTTACCTTCTTTAACTTACCTTATTAGTCTGAAATTGTTAATATTATTTATGCTAAATACTTGTAAAATTTTTTGTAGGATATGCCTGTGAGGCATAACATCGACGTGATGCACGTGGAGAAGAATGTGAGCGATGCCCTGTTGTCTATTCTGATGAATAGTTGCAAATCAAAGGATGGCCTGAAAGCGAGAAAGGATTTAGAAGATATGGGTATTCGAAGCAGCTTACATACACAAGTAAGGGGGAAGAGAACTTATCTGCCTCCAGCTGCGTCTTGGCTCTCTAAAGAAGAAAAAAAAATTCTGCAGAAGATTATCCAACTTCAGAGTCCCTGATGGATATTGTGCAAATATATCCAATTGTGTCTCACTGGATCCTCCTTCTATTGGCGGCATGAAGTCACATGACCATCATGTTCTTATGCAGAATCTGTTTCCGGTTGCGTTGAGAGGTTTACTCCCAAAAGGACCTCGGATTGCAGTGAGTCGTATGTGCAATTACTTCAACAGAATCTGTCAACGCGTTCTTGATCCTGAGAAGCTACTTGCTCTAGAAACAGAGATTGTGGAGACAATGTGCCAGTTAGAGAGATTCTTTCCACCTTCATTGTTTGATATCATGTTTCACCTTCCACTGCATCTGGCGAGAGAAGCACGATTGGGTGGCCCTGTACACTTCAGGTGGATGTATCCATTTGAGAGGTAAGTATATTGTTTTCATTAGAAGCTTAATTATTAAGGCTTTAAGCGAATTTCAATATTTTAACCTTCTTGATTTGCAGGTATATGAAGACACTGAAGGCTTTTGTGAAGAATTTCGCAAGACCTGAAGCTTGTATGGCAGAGGGTTATCTAGCTGGTGAATGTCTTGCATTTTGTATGGAGTTCTTGCAGAAATCGGTACCAGTTGAGGAACCAATGACAAGAAATGAAGATTTAGAGGCACATGATAATGTACTTGAAGGGCGCCCTCTTCAAAAAGCTACAGAAGTGAAACTTACTGATAAGGAGAGAGATGTAGCTCATCGTTATGTCCTCATGAATACTGCAGTGATGGATCCTTATGTTCAGTAAGTGTGGATATAGATATTTTATGTTTTACTATCAGTGTAGATAACTGTAGATGAAGATATTTTTGCCTTTACATGATGTATTTAGAGGAACTTCAAGCAAAAGATGGAAGATGTGCAAGAAATGGTACCATATTATGGAAAACTCATACAAAAAGGTTTTCGACATGGATAAAAGATAAGGTATGTGATCTGGTCATGGTAATGATATTGATATGTGATCTGGTAATGATATTGATATGTGATCTGTTCATGCTAGATACCAAATAACTCAAAGGATCATTCTCAGCGGCTCAATGTGTGAATATATTTTACATGATTCAGGATGTAGCTGCATCTTTAGGAAATGTTAAAATATTTGATTACTGGAAACTAGAAGAGGAGTTGATAGCTGAGGGTGTTTTGTTGACAACCGAACCTACTCACCTCGTCAACCAAATTCCACTGGGACCGAATGCAGCAGTTCTTAGAGTCGAAATGGTTTTTAAACCTAATGCCTTTATCTGGAGACCTACACCTGAAATGACAAAGATGGGTGATGCAGTACATGGGACAATAGCGTGGCCTCTAGATAAGATAAGACTACCTGATCGAAATTCTCCTACTGATCAACATTCACCTACTGAATCAAACAAGATATCCAATCAGGTAAGTTTGTAAATTCTGAGAAGGTGATTAGATATTGAATTCTTAGGTTGCCGGTGTTGATATTGTGGTGAATGTGTTTGTCTTTTTTTGGTTTTAGAGTGGTGGTAACAGCACTAGTAGTAGCAACAAAGGTGGCAAACAGAAGGTTACTCTCTTGGACTGTCATAACTTAGGACAGAGAGTTGCTTTAGGTCGTGTGTTCTCAACTGATCCAGCAGAGAAAGTGCATTTCGTTCCTTTAGGTCCCAATGCTACGAAGGTTTGGGTAGAGGTTTCCGAGTTCGATGGGGCTCGAGTGTGGAGGCCAAACTCTGAAATCGAATTCATGGGTGATGCAGTAGGAAGCACCGTGGCTTGGCCAAATGATAAGATTGTGTATCTCTAAGGATGACAATGTTGCTTTAGTGTGAATTTAAAATATATAAATATATTAACATAATATATACAGCACAAATGAAACTGCTATAGTAGTACATATATACATTGCACTTTGGTAACTACTATAGTAGTATTAACTAAAACAAACAGAAAACGCTATTTATAAAATTAGTAATAGCAGTAAAAAGACGCTATTAAATAATATTTATTGGCAGAAATAAAAGCGCTATCGTAGCGGAAGAAAAGATAGCACAACGAAATACCGCTATTTAATGCCCTCGACCTATTATGACGGGCGATGATACAGCCCTTAAGAAACCGCTATCCTATCGTTATATAGCGTTATTCGTCTGCTATAAAAACGCGTCTTTCTTGTAGTGAGACTGTGTAACCTAGGTGAGTCGCAGCTCGATAACAAAAACGAAAATTGCCTAAATTGCTCTGTGTTAAATTTTGCTGTGTGTAAAGTTCTTTCTTGCGTATCTCGCCTTTGCATCCCTTATATATTCCTCCATCGTCGATTTGGGCTTTCTTTTTCTGCTCTTGGGTCGAGTTTATCTTCTTATGAAAATATTCCATTTTCCCGATCTTCCTAATCATCGCTTGAAACTTCATACTTGATATTTATCTTCAGACTTGACATTTATCTTCAAACTTGATATTTATGTCTTCCCGAGAATAATTGATAAACCGTCATAGTGACTTTGGGCCGATTTTTATTTAAAAATCGTAAGTGGGCTTTTGCCGTGTTTTAGACCCTTTGGGCCGTTTTCGACGAAATCATTTTTACGATTTTTTTTGAAGAATAACCTTTAGTTCGACGGTGGTTTTACGAAACAGTGGAGATCAATCGTATAGCTGAGATAACCTTGGTGTTTAGTAAACCGTTATCGTTTTATACGATTGATCCGAACTTATACGAGAAAATAAGGCTTCGTCGTTTTTATCCTAAAGTTTCAATTGTTACTCCGATCGGAATGAAACAAGAGACACTTTGACCGAGACTCGAATGGGGGGGGGGGAGTTGCGGAGACAAGAATGGAAATCATTGGACTGATACAACTCGCCTAATGGCGTATTAGAAAAGACTGATCCAACTCGCCCAATGGCGAGTTGGAAATGGGTCATCCAACTCGCCCAACGGTGAGTTGGATTTGGTCGATCCAACTCGCAGTTGGGCGAGTTGGAAGTTATTCGTCCAACTAGCCATTGGGTGAGTTGGACTTTGGTCGGACGATGCTGATTTGGTTTTTCCGATGCACGGGAATCGTCAATTCGACGGGTTGAGTGATCTCTTGCGAGGAGCTTGTCGTGCAAAAGTCTTTAAAAATACGAAGTTTTAGGTTTTCGTATTCTTATTTTCGTTTTAGAAAGGTTTCTCGCGAATTTTCCGATATTGATTTTGTCACTACCGATTTTGACCCCAACAGTTAGCCCCCCCCCCCAAAATTCGGAAAAAATTCCGATATTGATTTTGTCGCTACTGAGGAGCTTGTCGTGCAATAGTCTTTAAGCTCGCAAGTTTCGAATTTGATTCTTATGTTCAGTTAGGTAGGTTAGGAAAGTTGTGCGGGATCAATGGCCGAAAGTCTGAGGGTAAATAGTAGGTTTTCCTTTCCTATAAGTATGTGGAGTAAGTTTTCAAAATCGTTATTTGCTCATTTCCACAAGAATCACTTAAGGTAGAAAAATCTTTCTTTCCCTCTCTCTCCCTTTGTTGTTTTTTGGATTATATCTCAAAACCAGAAGGCTTCAGTCCATGTTATTCCTTGTTGCCTTGATCCTAAGAGCCTTGAAACGCCAAATGGCCAAACCGTCGTAAAGACTGAATTCGTGGCATATTCAGTTGATCCTAAGGAAGCCGATGTATACTGGATGGTTACGTGCGGACAGGAGGTTCCTCCGAGTGAATCGTGGCCTCCTCCTAAGCCTAATAACGAAAGATTCGCTGGCTGTCCGAGCCGCAGCCATCCTTCATACATCGAAGTCATTCGACGTTTCTGCCATGTTCCAGATAGTAAAATTTCGACTTCCACAGGCTGGGGAACGTGCTGATGCTGCTCCGGATGGGTACTTTACATGTTACAAAGGTCATTTGTTGAGTTTCCGCTTGTGGTTCCCCATCCGGGAGATAATCATTCAGATCCTGAAGCGGTTTGGCTGTCGATAAATCAGATTATGCGTACTAGTTTGCAGTATCTTGTCGGGATCTTGGTCTTGAGCTATGAGCGGGACATGAATCTTAACGCTGACTATCTCGAAGCTTTGTTGAAGCCAGTGGCAGTTCCAAATTTGCGAATGTGCCGTTTGGCCCCAAGGACGCATATGGCGATAATCAAGGGATTCGCTTCGAAGTCGCACTCGTTTCGGAAACACTATTTTTTTTACCCATTGAGAGTGCGTCCGTCGAGGACGCATATGGCGATAATCAAGGGATTCGCTTCGAAGTCGCACTCGTTTCGGAAACACTATTTTTTTTACCCATTGAGAGTGCGTCCGTCGAGGAGATCTGCATCCCATTCTATCAGAGTCAATGTGGTCAAAGGGGTATCTTGACCGGATACTTGTTAATTTTTGTTTCCAAGATATCTGATATCACTCAAATTACCCTAAAGAGTGTTACTCTCATCAAAAGAAGTCGAGTTATAGTACTTAGAGATCGAATCCACAAGGAGCTAGGGAACCGATTAGATCTAAACAGTTATATGATTAATCTAGGCTAATAGGTTTTAAAGTAGTAAATAAAGCAAGTAATAAATAAAGCAATAAACAAGATGAACAAGGTAATTGTTCAGCTTAGGCATGGGCATTCGGGGTCCCAATCGGGTTTCGGTTTTATCCAATCGGGTTTCGGTTTTTCGGGTTTATCAAAATCAGCCCTATTCGGATTATATGAAATTTTGGTTCGGGACCGGTTCGGGTTCTATCGGGTTCGGGTCGGGGTTAGTAAATCTTCAAAGAACCGGTACAACCCAATATATTTTTGGGTTCGAGTCCCAATCGGTTTTTCGGTTTAAAAGTACCTGATTTTTACCTATTTTATAACCAAAACATGCGTAAAATCGGTTCTTCAGTTTTAAAATACCTGATTTTTACC
Source organism: Brassica rapa (assembly GCF_000309985.2). Classification (NCBI taxonomy): domain Eukaryota; kingdom Viridiplantae; phylum Streptophyta; class Magnoliopsida; order Brassicales; family Brassicaceae; genus Brassica; species Brassica rapa. The sequence continues at coordinate 7,655,954 of NC_024804.2, forward strand.
TATTTTGTAACCAAAACTTAAGTAAAATTGATTCAAAAATAAGGAACATCCACCGTGATCATTCAAAATCAAACGAAAAATAAACATATTTACTGATAAAAAGAAAACAAAATAAATAAAAGCATAAAACGAAAATCAATTTCTCATGAAATGAGAAACATTGTTTAACGAAAACAAAATCTAAATCTAAATACTTCAAGATTTAACGGCCATCTTCAACCATCAACCTTCATGTAATAGAACCAACAACCATCATGTAATAGATAAGTATTTTAGATGTTCAATATTTCTTAGAGTATTTTGGATAAATATTAGGAATTGAGATCATGTTTGGTACAAGATCTTTTCGAGGTTTTGAATGTTTCGGGTTCTATCGGATATCCATTTAGATTCGGGTTCGGTTCGGATAATACCCATAACCCGAAATACCACAAAACAAGATCCATTCGATATTTACGTCGGGTTCGGATCGGTTCGGATTCATTTTTTTCGGATCGGATTCGGTTTATTTGCCCAGCCCTAGTTCAGCTTGGCAAGGAGTAGTTTGATGGAAGGATGGTTGCTAGATCTAGGGTTTCTATTCAGGTGTTGGAGATTATAATTCCTATAGGTACCTATTTGTTGCATGCATGATATGTTAGAGCTCAACCGCTTAACTCAGTGATCAGCTGTCGCATGTTTCACTGGTTAACAAGCTAGATCTCGTGTCTCAACGGTTAGTATGTTGACAACGAAAGAGTGTCGATCGATGGTCCTATAGGGACATCGACCGATACACCTTTGCCTACGTCGACCGATAGTCATTTTTTTCGGATCGGATTCGGTTTATTTGCCCAGCCCTAGTTCAGCTTGGCAAGGAGTAGTTTGATGGAAGGATGGTTGCTAGATCTAGGGTTTCTATTCAGGTGTTGGAGATTATAATTCCTATAGGTACCTATTTGTTGCATGCATGATATGTTAGAGCTCAACCGCTTAACTCAGTGATCAGCTGTCGCATGTTTCACTGGTTAACAAGCTAGATCTCGTGTCTCAACGGTTAGTATGTTGACAACGAAAGAGTGTCGATCGATGGTCCTATAGGGACATCGACCGATACACCTTTGCCTACGTCGACCGATAGTCAGTTGAGGACATCGATCTACGGGTTCTAGCAAGGCCTATGCGCGAGATGATTTGCCCTATTAGAATGCTAAATTGGCGGTTAGCCCTCTCTAACAATCCTAATATGATAGATAGATGTCAGGATGGGATAACAAGAGTGCTTGAGTATGCAATCCTATGATCAAGTTCTAGTTAATTACTCTAAAACAAGCAATGAATACAATTCTATCATGAATATCACAACAAGGTAGATCTATAGTTTGGGGCTAATCCCACAAACCTATCTGAACCCTAAACCTAACAGGTGGATCTATTCAGACATGAAAACAGAAATGAAATAGATTAATAAAACTGAAATAGAAATGATTAAGAAAACCAATGGAGTTCCAGGAGGACTCTGATATGAGTTCCTCCTTTCTCTCCTCTCAGAGAAACAATGGAAAATGAAAGCATGTAGAAAGCGTAGCCGTCAACAATGGCTTAGAAATAACATAAATAGGGTTTCTGGTCGTCCAAGGGCATTCTGGTAATTTGTGGCTTCTGGGCTTCTTGCAGTCATAAAATATACAAGGCCCATGATCTGGGATGTCCATCGATCGATGTGCAGAGTGCTACATCGATCGACGTGGCTTTCTCTTCTCGGCAGCTTCCTCTTGCGAGGCAGACTGACCACTCCTCAGTAAAATGGGCATAACCTCTGCTACAGAATGCTGATTGACTGGAGACCGGTGGAATTGGAAAGCTAACTCAAAGCTCTATCTTGTGTCAAAATATGGGCTCAATCTAACGGTCGGAAGGTCTCCATCCATAGCTAAACATCTGACGCGTCTGTGCAACTCTGCACCTCCAAAGGCTCCAAAAGACTCCAAAATCACCATATTTCTCCTAAACGTCCCTGAACCTGTAAATACTCTAAATAGACTCCAAAACATAATAATTATATCTTTAAACACTTTAAAACACTTATAGACCATGATTAAAAATGGGTAAAATATATGGTCTATCAACTCCCCCAGACTTACCCTTTTGCTTGTCCTCAAGCAAAACCAACAGGCAGTCTCTATGAAAGAGGTTTGAAAACAGCTGGGACTCACATGATTTAAAACTTAGAATCATCACCTCTACAATATTACAATCCACATCTAAGAAGTCCTAATCACAGAAGCACATTATACAATATCCTAGCTTAGCAACCAAATTCACCTAGTCAACAACTCAACAGATCCTGTCTGACAATCCCCTCTACTAACCTCATGTCTTGCATAAAATAAAAGTGCAGGCCTTACCTTGGGAGTATCGATCAAGGAACACATGGACTCAACTCAAGCAAGTAGGTAGTTTCATCTGATTCCTTTCTTCTCTCTACTCTCTTCTCTGAATCTCTTTATTAGTTTCAATCCCAATGAATTTCGATGTTGATTAGACATCTAGTTCATCTTATTGACATCATGCTCTTTTCTTCTTCTTTTTTTTTCTTTTTTTCTTTTCTTTTGACAAAGTGTAGCGAATAATGGGGTCATAGGAGACACTCCTACCCCTCGTTTCCACAATGTGTGATCATTCCCTTCAGACTTAGAATAATGGAGTCACATGAGACACTCCTACCACCTCTGCCTCTTCCAGGAAATCATTTCAATCTTTTCTTTATATCTTGAGATGCCGAAGAGAGAGAAGGAAGGGAACCAGCAACACATATGAGCGTTTACCTTTCAGACTTGCAGGAGGATTCCGATCCCTTGTATACCAAGCCCCAAGACAAGCAAATCAAGTCAAATTAGGTTGGAGGTCAGCTTTGGTTCCTTCAAACATTCTCAGCAATTGCAAACATAGTTGACAGGTTGATCCACTTTAGTATCTTTAGTACTATATGCAATCAGTAAGTCTAGAATGGTGCTAAAGAGTGGTTAGATAACAAGCATGAATCTAATAAGTTCATTATCCCTTTCTTGACTCAATAAAAACAGTTTTGAAAACATTTTATAAAACTCAATAGATAAGCAAACATCAGTAAACATCCCCCCAGACTTAAATTACACTGTCCCCAGTGTATATTTAGTCAGAGTTATGGTTAGAAAATAAATAATAAGTAGACAATTTAACAAGTAAGAACGATAACCTGCTCGACATCAGTGTCGATCGACATAATGAATAGACAATCGACCGATGTTGATGAAGTGCTGTCGATTGATAGTGACATGGTCTCATCGGTCGATGGCTAGAGCAATCATTCGACACAATGAAGAGACAATCGATTATTGGATATGGAGTGCTGTCGATCGATATCGAGCTGGTGTCATCGGTCGATGTGCTGAGCAATCGTCTACTCGGATCTGTTCTTTTTTTTTTTTTTTTTTCATAACTAAAACACAATATCAGTAGAACCTCCCCCAGACTTAAATAACACTATAGTGGTGTTATCCAGTCGGAGATTGGTGTAAATAAATCATAAGTACTCAATTTAAAAAGTTAGAACGATATGTCATCGGTCGTGGCAGATGTAGCAATGTCGATCGATATCGACTTGTTCTCGCCGGTCGATATCATGGCAATCGTTTACTTGGATCCATATTCTAAACATCTAACTAAAACCTAATAATAATGTAACCTCGCCCAGGCTTAAATAACATTGTGACCAATGTTATTCAGCCTAAGATCGGTGGGAGAATAAATCATAAGAACAATATTTAACAAGGAAGAACAATATACCTAACTTTGATGTGAATATTGACCAACACAGTTAAGTGGCGATCGATACCCTTGATACTCTGTCGATCGATGTTAGCTAGCCATCGTCGACTTCTATGGAAACTCGTCTTCCTCGGATCTTTTCCTTGTACCTAACATAAATAAAATACTAAAAGTCTAAAAGTTAGTAATATATAACTAATAAAACTAATTAACTAATAATTAATAAATTTTTTTTTCGATGAACAGTAGCTCTCGATTTTCTGCTACAGTGTCGCTCGATATCTTGCTACAGTGCGTTTGCTACAGTATCGTCGTTACTGTTCACACTTCTTTTTTTTTTTTTTTTTGAAATCATTAAAAAACAAAGAATCAGTAATAAATGAAAGATAAACAATATTTAAAATTACCTAACAGTGGGTTGCCTCCCACTCAGCGCTTATTTTTAGTCATTAGCTTGATTTCTGGAGATCTGATTTAGTCCGGATGAGAATGAGAACTTGCTTCAAATCAAGTCTCAATGTCTACTCTTTGAAACTTTATCATTCTTGTGTGAAAGCCTCCTCCATAGTCCCTTCTCCTTTGTCTATCATTTCAGTAATAAGGAGTGCTTTGAGCTTTGCAAAAGGCTGTGAGAAGCATCTGCTGCTCACTCTGGATTTTCTGACATTATCTGAGAAGTAAGGAGTCAATGGTAATTGAGAACCTCCTTTGGTTCGTTTCCGCTTCTTCCAATTTCTCCCCTTCTTTCCTACAGACTTGTGTAATCTCACTCTGGACTTCCTGGCATCATCTGAGAAGTGAGGAATAATTGGTAACTGAGAACCTTCATTGATTCTTTTTTTCTTCTTCCAGTTCTTCCACTTCTTTCCCCCAGACTTGTCTGAATGCGTGGTGGTATCTCCATAAAAAATATTTCCACACAATTCATACTCATTCTGCTCTGATTCGCGTCTGGTGTCGATCGATGGTATCTGATCGGTATCGATCGATGATGAAGTGTTAGTGTCGATCAATTCCAATTTGCTGATGTCGATCGATGGTGCTTCCGCTGGGCCTTCATCTACTTCATCTCTAAATCGCAGCCCTCTTTGAGAAGTTTCTACGTACTTATTATCATCAAATACTTCATCATAAGAACTTAACTCCATACTTTTATCCGGTGGGATAGGAGATGCAGCTTTAAACACTGCAGATGGAACCATAATCTTCACAGGATCATGTATCCTCTTCACTCTTTTGCAAATCCCAACAGCTTCTTCTGCACATATAGGTGGTCTTAGATGTTCGGGGACATGAATGTGTGATGCTCCAGACGTGTGTTCTTTTCTTCCAACCAGTTCTGGTTCAATCATGTATCGTGATAGTTCATCCAAACATGGGTGTCGATACTTGCAGTCGGGTGGGTATCGATCGATCTTATCTGGTGGGTGTCGATCGATATTATCATGGGGTTGTCGATCGATGAAATCGGGTAGGTGTAGATCGATGGTATCTGATGCATGTCGATCGATGATGTAGGGTGGGTGTACATCCATGATGTTGGGTGGGTGTCGATCGATCTCATCAGGTTTATGTCGGTCGATGTCATCAGCCTTTAAGGAATTTTCCAGACCTTTTCCTGAAGCGGGCTGATCATCAAGCTTCTGCCGAAGCCATTCTTCCAACTCCAGAAAGTCTTTCAGAGTGACTTTGTCGACATCTGAGGTAAGATCACAGCTTGATTCATCGATGCTTTCCTGTGTCGAGTTTGCAATGTCCTGAGGACAACTCGATCTTTCAGGGATTTCAAGTGGAATCGATCGATGACAAAAGTCTGTGTCGATCATTTCTGAGGTACTGGGGTCGATCGACGATGAGGTGGGGGTGACGATCGATGTTATGGTAAGGGTGTCGATCGATGATGAGCTCGTGTCACTAATATCAGCTACTTCTATTGTGCTCATCATTCCAGACTCATGTTGCTCATCATCCTCCACCATATATTCCATCATAGATCTCATCTCAATCTCTACACTCGCCGAAGCATCATAGAGAAACTTGTTGACGAAAGCGTTTGCAATGTCATTCCAAGTAGTGAGAGATCCTGGTGGTAGCTTCTTCAACCAATGAGCTGCATCTTCTGCAAGAGAGTATGAAAATAGTTTGCAGAAGTAGTAGTCTTCAGAGACTCCATTGCATTTAATAGTTGATGCTAGATCTTTGAATAATTCGAGGTGGTTAATGGGATCTTCATGAGGAAGACCATGAAAGGGATGCTTACCCACAAGAGAGATATATGCAGGGTTTTGCTCCAGGACAGTATTCTGCAGTGTCGAACGACGCAATGCAGACCTTTTAGCATAGGCATCCTCAGGACTGTTATAGTCTCTAATTGCCTTCGGTCGTCCAGTCCTTGTAGAAGGTATCGATCGATGACAAATATTTGTATCGATCGTTTCTGAAGTGCGGATATCGATCGATTCTGAGTTACTACTGTCGATCGATGCTGAAGTCGGATCTTTTGTATCAGCTTCTACTTTGCTCTGCTCTCCTGATACATGATATTCATCATCCTTAACTATATCATGGTTGACCAGCTTTTCTCTGTTCAGTTCGTCCTTCTGCTTACTCTCATCTGCATGGTGAACCTGAATGTATGGCTGCTTGACATGAGTTGTCGGTGTTCCAATATCTCCATTCTCCTCGCTGTAGATGAAGTCAAGAATCTGACTCATACTAATCATTATTCCTTTCTCCCGATCTTTAATCATCTTGTCAAGCCTTTTACTTCGAGTTGCTACAGCCTCGCTGAACCAGCTAAAAGCATCTCTAGATAAACAATAGGGGAGATCTTGCAGATAATGTGGTCTGCAGATATTTCATCGTGCTTGTTTGCTGAGGCTAACTTCTCAAGTCTCTTGATAAGATCGTTGGGATCCTCATGAGGAAGACCACAAAATGGATCCTCACTTCCCCAATCATACCATAGACTTGTTAGATTAAAGGTATTCGTCTCAGCCACAACAATTACATCAGGGATTACACTACCTTCTGCATTAATCAATTGTCCCGTGAGACTGCAAAGGCGACCTTCTTCGTCCCGCCAAATACCTTTCTTGTCGATCTTAAGTATAAGCGCTTCGACCTTTTCTGTCTCTCCGTAAGTGGTGTTCGTCATTGGAGGAACAGTGCCGCGATGAATAGTGTTTCGATGAACAGTGTTCGGATGAACAGTGTCGATCGATGGAAGATGAATAGTGTCGACCGACGCGGGATGAACAGTGTCGATCGACGGGACATGAATAGTGTCGATCGACACGGGATGAACAGTGCCGAGGTGAACAGTACCTCGGTGAACAATACCGCGATGAACAGTGTCGATCGACGTCGGGTGAATAGTGTCGATCAATTCGGGATGAACAGTATTTTCTGATACAGAATGAATAGTATTGTGATGAATAGTGTCAGGATGAACAGTACCTGGATGAATAGTATTGTGGTGAACAGTACCCGGATGAACAGTAACATGATGAACAATACCCGGATGAATAGTACTGCGATGAATAGTATTTTCCGACACATGATGAATAGTGTCGTTCGATGCTTGGCTCACGCTATCGATCGTTGCTGCTTGGAGGGTGTCAATTGATACATCCCTCGTAGACTTACGGATCGTGCATAAACCAGCAGGCTCATTCCTTGAAGGACCTAGAAATCCTCTCTTCATTGTTTTCTGGAAAGAGTTATGTACCTGAAATAGAAGAAAAAATTTTATGAGTTTTTCGAACAATAACAAAACCTAGACTAAATCTAACTTAAACAAGATCTAATGGCGATCAAAACTCCCCGGCAACAGCGCCAAATTTGATATCACTCAAATTACCCTAAAAAGTGTTACTCTCATCAAAAGAGGTCGAGTTATAGTACTTAGGGATCGAATCCACAAGGAGCTAGGGAACCGATTAGATCTAAACAGTTATATGATTAATCTAGGCTAATAGGTTTTAAAGCAGTAAATAAAGCAAGTAATAAATAAAGCAATAAACAAGATGAACAAGGTAATTGTTCAGCTTGGCAAGGAGTAGTTTAATGGAAGGATGGTTGCTAGATCTAGGGTTTCTATTCAGGTGTTGGAGATTATAATTCCTATAGGTACCTATTTGTTGCATGCATGATATGTTAGAGCTCAACCGCTTAACTCAGTGATCAGCTGTTGCATGTTTCACTGGTTAACAAGCTAGATCTCGTGTCTCAACAGTTAGTATGTTGACAACGAAAGAGTGTCGATCGATGGTCTTATAGGGACATCGACCGATACACCTTTGCCTATGTCGACCGATAGTCAGTTGAGGACATCGATCGACGGGTTCTAGCCAGGCCTATGCGCGAGATGATTTGCCCTATTAGAATGCTAAATTGGCGGTTAGCCCTCTCTAACAATCCTAATATGATAGATAGATGTCAAGATGGGATAACAAGGGTGCTTGAGTATGCAATCCTATGATCAAGTTCTAGTTAATTACTCTAAAACAAGCAATGAATACAAATCTATCATGAATATCACAACAAGGCAGATCTATAGTTTGGGGCTAATCCCACAAACCTATCTGAACCCTAAACCTAACAGGTGGATCTATTAAGACATGAAAACAGAAATGAAATAGATGAATAAAACTGAAATAGAAATGATTAAGAAAACCAATGGAGTTCCAGGAGGACTCTGATAGGAGTTCCTCCCTTCTCTCCTCTCAGAGAAACAATGGAAAATGAAAGCGTGTAGAAAGCGTAGCCATCAACAATGGCTTAGAAATAACAAGGCCCACGATCTGGGATCTCCATCGATCGACGTGCAGAGTGCTACATCGATCGACGTGGCTTCCTCTTCTCGGCAGCTTCCTCTCGCGAGGCAGACTGACCACTCCTCAGTAAAACGGGCATAACCTCTGCTACAGAATGCTGATTTACCGGAGCCGGTGGCATTGGAAAGCTAACTCAAAGCTCTATCTTGTGTCAAAATATGGGCTCAATCTAACGGTCGAAAGGTCTCCATCCATAGCTAAACATCTGACGCGTCTGTGCAACTCTGCACCTTCAAAGGCTCCAAAAGACTCCAAAATCACCATATTTCTCCTAAACGTCCCTGAACCTGTAAATACTCTAAATAGACTCCAAAACATAATAATTATATCTTAAAACACTTTAAACACTTATAGACCATGATTAAAAATGGGTAAAATATATGGTCTATCAATATCTAATTTCGTATCCATTCTCTTCTCTTATTATTATTATTATTTTTTGCAGAGACCAACATCATTCCTCCGTTTCTCGAGGATATACGCACCGTTAGAGACATTTTCCGCGGTATACCGTACTTTTTGGGCCAAAGAGGAATCTGAAATGGATATGGAGGAGTTTATCCCCTATGACATTCAGGTGAGAGGGAGAGGTCAAGATCTCCTAAGAGCAAGCAGGTTGCCGTGGATGACTACGACAATAATGCTGTCGATGGGATGTCAATCCGGCGGACGAGCTGTTCCGTAAGTACCTTAAAGCCAGGCTAGCGGAAGCAGCACTGATCAGTCTTACATGCCGGGTTTCAACAACTCTGCCCCTGATTTCAACAACTTTTCCGATTTTGGGGTGCCCTCGACTGTAGGGGATTTTGTTGAGTTGAAGGTTTCAAGGATGTGCAACGGGGTTAGTTCTCGTCTTTGGACGTTTATATATATATATACACTAGGTAGTAACCCGCGCTTTGCGCGGGATTAGATATCTAAAACTATGTTGATTGTCTATATTATGATTATGTATATATAAGGTGTAGCTTTAGTAAACGGTGCAAAAAATATAAAGGTATGATTCAGTTAAATATGATGTTACGACTATGTGAGTATACGTGAGTAATATTATTAACCCGAAGTTTATGAGTCGGGTATAGTCTGACTTGATGTTGATATAGATGTTAACTACTTGGCAACCATTGTGAATATACATGTTTTTTTTTTATAAACTGAAGTCTAGAACTCGTCTTTATGTTAATAAACTATGAAACGTTACGTCAAAACATCGAAATTTGTTTATTTTCGTAGATTAATCTAAATGCAAAACGAAACCATAACAATATGGAATAAATAAATAATAGTGTTCCTGATTTATAAAAAAACAATAAAAAATCATAAAAGCAATTGAAGGTTATTCGACCTTCAAAAAACATAATCTCCTATATATTAAAGGGGAAGCACTTAATTTTTTTTCTTTAAAAGTCTAATCTGACGTGGCTTCATGAGAAGCCTCTATTTACAAAAAAGCATACTGAATTATTTTAAAAAGATTTTTAACCTTCGCGCTTTATTGACATAGTTTGCAAGTAACACATTTGTAATTTATTTCAAGTATGTATATACTGAATTATTTCTGATTATTTTATACAACTTATCCCTACCATTATGAAAGGCCTCTAACATGATGTTCAGACGACATACATTTATGAAAAACATCTTGTAAGACCGTGCATACCTTTATATACCGCCATATTACTGTTATATTGTTTGTAAACCGAGATGCAAGATCACACCCCGAATGACAATGTGTAGCATCATTGAAGAAAATAGTATTGAAATTTAAATCGAATATGAATAATAGAAAGATATATGTTAATAGGAAACGACAGAGAATAGAGAGGTCAACAGCGACTTATAACTTAATTTAGATTATCCCCTATATATTAAAGATGGCATGGAATAGGTAAATGTAAACATAATCAAAATAGAGGCTTTGTATTAAATAAAATATTCCAAAACACAATAGAAAAACCAAAACCGATAATTAAAATGTCAAAAAACCAAAAATGAAAACTCAAACATAAGAGTAAAACAACGGGGAAAAAGCCTCTAAAAAACTGGTGTAGCCACTTTTTTCAGTCTTTTCCTTCTTGATTCGAGTAGTACATGGAGTCCTTGTAACCGAATTCTGATCGACTGCTTCTTCCAAGTTAACAATAGTCGTCCCTCTGCGTTTGCTGGAGTAAGATCAGTTCGTTCAACTTCTTCAGAAGACTCAGCAGATAGGATGAGGGAACCCTGTAAGGAAAACCAAATAAGTTATATAACTAATAGATAAAATCATTCTAGACATGGAGTATGGAGTAATTAAAACTAAAAAACAAAAACCTCTGGTGCATCGGAGAGTACGGTATTGTCGCCTGTATAGGTTAGATTTGGTAGCTGGCAATTTTATAAGGACACACATTAAGCAAAATACTGCGAAACGGTATAAGTATAATTAAACGCAAAACTCAAATGGATACCTTTGGGTAGACCTTTGTATCGAACTCACTAATTATCTCATCATTGGTGATAATCTTAGTGACCTTGTAAGTGTCATGGTTATAGAGAAAGTTTTCTCTTTCAATACCAACCTTGAACAAATAAGTCTTTCCAACCAAATTCTTAAGAGCAAGGGTTACAGCAGCCGGTTCCTCAAGCTACACAACGAATTATACTATAAATTGCACCTATTATAAGCTTAAGAACTATATAACCATAGAAAATAATATAGATATTATATATTATTATAATTGATATTATTGGGAGCTCCGACCAGTGCCCGCCCATCAAGGTGCATTCACGCCCATCAAGAATATAGATATTTAGTCATTCACGCCCATCAAGAATATCACGGTAGTTTGCAGGATTAAACCCGGAAACCCCAGCAGGAAAATCGCAATCTCTTACACGTGTGGTTTCAAGGAAAGAGATCTTGTATTGATGGTTAGTAGTTCGGTATGAACCACATGACTGTCCCACTGAGAAGTTGATGAATATCTTTGAACTACCTTCGGACAGCTGCGGATCAAATTGATTAACCAAATCTTTCTTCACAGACGCATGAATCTTCACGCCCTGAAAAAAACATTGGCAGTAAAATGCTTCTTTCAATTTCGTTTGATAGAAAAACATAGGTTTATATGATAAGAGAAAAAACATTAAGAAACTAACGTTACAGTCGACCACAACCATCTCAATTTTCAAGCCTCCTGCAGCGGAGTACTGCTTCCAAAGTCGAATGATCCTGACCCTGATCTTCCACATTGTTTTGAAAGGTTTGAGGTCAGTCACACTGCTGAAAGAAGCCATAAGTTTTAATATGCAAACGGTATAAAGAAGGATTCAAGTCCATAACCTTGTCAAAATTGTCAACCATCTTGAACTCGAACGTACTTTAGGTTATTTTATTGGGATGGAGAGTAATAGAGGCGAGGCTTAATATATATTTACAATCGTATTAACATTAGGTTAGAATATTTCACCTCTGTAACTAAGAAAATAACCTAGTTATGGCAAACCAAAATCTCCTTAATATAATACGACTCAAAATATACTTGTGGACCAAGCATAATAACCAACTTTCTATAAAATTTATGTATGTTAGATTTAACTAATAATCAAAATAGACATGTTACATAAATCAATTTCAAACAAATATTCCTTAGTTTATTTATATTTTGAAAAAAACGAAAATAAGCTATATACTCATACGCCATAGACTTCACATGTTCGTTTACCAAGTTTGTGTATGACACATTTAAAAAGAACTCCATTGCATGTCACTGCCACAAAGTAACTTTCACCACTATCCAATATCATACAGAGATATTCCCTTGGTAATGTTGTAAGCATGCTAAAAGCGACACTTCCCCAACAGAAAGAAAACAAAACTTGTTTGCATGAGGCTCCTTTTTTGACCGCTTTTTTCACCTCTTATTCCTTTTGATGATCTATTTAAGCATTCCTCCTAGAACTGCTTGCACTCTCACAAAGACCATATGCCCACCGAGTGAGATACTAAAGTAAGAGACATACAAATAAATTCGCGGTTAACAAAGAGATCCCATTTACGATGGTCTCAGAAAAATCGGTCAACAACTACAAAACCGCGCCACACAACGTTGATCCAAATTCCTATGACGACGACCAAGGCGCAGATCCAAATTCCTATTTCAGAAACCTCAGCGAAAGCTATTTTGCTGCGGAGCCACTCCGCATGTTGCGTGACCCCCACAAGAGTTAGTATGCACTGGTGATATTTGCGTGGTAACGAAAACGTTTGTTTCAAAAGTTCATATTTGCGTGGTCTGTCTATGTGTTATAAACCTAAGCATAGTTCGAAACTTGCAGAAGTCAAACAAAGACGTCTCAAGAACCCTATATATAAGAGTCATTATCGCATTTTTAACACATACAAACCAAGAAAAGAGCCTAACCAATATCAAAAGCTATTTCTTGTTTATCTTGTTTTTTTTTATCTTTCATTCAAAGAGAAGAAAATATCTTACTATGATAAGGAGATAATTAGTGGTCCTAATAATCTTAGTTGTTATTTTCGTCGTTGTCTTGGACGTTACGCAAGTTGAAGCCACGATGTATTTCCCGGTGGCCGTCGATGAGCTGTCGATGAGCTCTTGTTCTGCTATTGCAGGTGCTACAAAGAGGTCCGGTTTGAGGCTCTGGTAGGAATGGTTGCACCCATATTCTTCGCGGCGGTTCAGGAAGGTGTCGCCACGGCTAAGCTGCCACGACAAACTTCTTCATGCTTTGGCAGAGAGCTAATTCGATATGCCTCTTATGTAGTCTTCCAAAACCAACACATCACGTATGCTTGTAAAATTAAAGAACCAACATAAAGTGGAAAAGAAAAATTGGTGTGTTACGTGAATGTTAATTTTGAGAAAGACAAGAATAATTAAGGTAAGTTTTGTTTGCATTTAAAGCTTGCGTTTTTTAACAAACGCTCTCCAAGTGACACGTATGTATTTTTGTAAATAGAGGCCTCTCATGAAGCCACGTCAGATTAGATTTTTAAGGAAAATTTTTTAAGTGCTTCTCCTTTAATATATAGGGGATATATATATTTTTTTTTTCTCTTTTAAACGTAAAGGACTTTACTAACTCCGAGTAATTTTCTTAGGAGACTACTCGCGCCACACTGACCTCAGCATAAAGGTAAGTAGTTTAGTTTAATTAGCAAATATATATTCCGTTTTATATAAAGTTTCAGCTCTGAATGTTTTAGGTTATTTTGCATTTTTCAGGTGAACAATGATAGAAGCAGAGACTACACAATGCCTGACGTGGCTGTTGCGATGGCTCCACAGCCCAGCCATAATCCATACCCGGGTAATTCCCAGCAATACCATATGCGTCTCCACCTCATTACCAAAGCTCTTTAGGCGAGCCACATGGAAGCGTGCATGGCCTTGTTTAAGGCTGAGCTGACAGAGAAGGAGATCGCCCATTTGAAGGATGAGGCTGCAGCGAACTTCCTTTGTGAGAAGGAGTTGGCTGCGAAAGAAGCACGCAGAGCGTATAGGAAGGGAAGAGAGAGGTTTCTGATATCGTGAAAAATCGCTACACCGAGTTTTCGAACGAGTTCGGGGAGCTCAGCAAGATGTACAAATCCATTGGCGATTGAATGTCGTGGTGCCATTGGCGGATTGTACCTTACTAAAGTCCCTGAGTATATTTACGAAAAATAGTTGGCAAAGAAGACCCGTCGCATGAATAGGAATGCGAACATGGCTTCCATGATCCCTCTGATCGAAGGAAGGATTTGGGATCAGTGGGCTTCGATCCCCTTGTCTCCTGATTCGAAAGAGGTTGGGTCAGAAATACTTGTCGAATCTGGTGAGGTGAACCAGTCAGCCTCCCTTGTTAACAATTGCTCGTTCCGACAGTCGATGTCCAGAGATTATGAGTTTGATCCGTGAAGAGTGTTGGTGGATGGAGTTGGTATCCGAAGGGGATGTGTTCCCTGCCTATGTTATATTATCGACCTCGTTTACTTAGGCCATGTATGGCCATTTGTGTTTATCCTTGGCCGAATGTGGCCGTCTTTTTATGTTATCGGGACTGGCCATTTGTGGATTTGAATCCCTGCCGCTGGGCGGTTTTTTTGATTAATGAACTATGATATTTATGTTTAAGGAGTTAGAGCGTTTTCGTAGATGTAGATGGTGGAAAATGAGTTGTCATCTCATATCTAACTATTTGATAGATCTTGGTATTCGTTTCTTCGTTTTAGGCAAAGAAATTAATTTTTTTTATATTGTGAATATTCGTGAACGTGGAATATACAAAGAGACATCTTTTGGGATCTTGTATCGTCAAATACTCTGCCTTGAGATGTTAAAGACTTGTGTGCTGGGTTTAGGGTAAGACCTAGGGTAACCGTTGGTTTTTAGGGTGTACGATGTCTACTTCGGCTTACGTATCCCGTATGAGATCTCAATGTGATTCATACCGATTTAAAGTCCGCGATAGGTTCTCGGCGTATTCGACTTGTTTGGTAAGAATCAAGCATCTCTTCGAAGACAATTTCTAAGTCTCGGAAGTGCTGACTACAAATTCTGGATTTCTTTTACATCGTTCTATTTATCATTGTGGGATGTACGAGTGATCATGTGAAAAGGAAGGTCGGTTTGTGTTTGTTTAAGACGGCTAAAGTATTTGTTAGTTTATAGTAGCGAACGGACTGTTTTAGTGATTCGTTTGATGTCTGCGAAATATACCTTTGGAAGTTTTTGCGACGTCTTGCTTTTCGGAAAATATTTTTTTCCTTTGTGTAAATTGATCATTACTATTTTTGGGGACAAGGTCTGGATGACAATTTTGGCCTTCCGGGAAAAATAGTTTGTTAGGAATCGTTTCTCCTAATGTATCACTTTTCTAGACGAAACGTTGCGGGTTTTGGAAGTATCTTAGTTTTTTTGTTTTGGAAGTATCTCAGTTTGTGCCGCGAGAATTTTTAACTCTTTTGGTGGGGTTGCGTCGGATGTCTTAGTCGCGGTGCCTTTACTTGATTGACAACTTCTTTCGGCTCTGATTTTTTTGGGTTGTATAGAGCTATGGGCTCGGGAATTTTCTTGTTTTCCGTCGGTTTCTTCCTCCTCAAAGGTAATGACGTAACTAGGGACGCCGCGGGGTGGAGATTTCTGCTGGTAAGCCTTGATGGACGACACCGTGTCATGGAAGTACTGCGATCCGCCGATGATCATGTTCAGTCTGCTACAATTATTGTCATTTCCTTTGTCATCCTACCTTTTCCCGCACTTTTCGCCAGACTGATTCCCTTAAGGAGGATTCTTTGGGGCTTTATCAGTCTTTGGTGGGCGATCAGAATCGCGGATAAGATCCTTGATACTGGTGACTTCGAATATTTCTCATGCGAGTAGTTTCGCGGCTAACCTCGCGCCGAGTACTTTGTAGTTCACGGTCGAGTGTCCTTGCATCTGTACCCCATCCTTCTAGCGTCTAACTGTGAGAACCGAACTTCACACCGTTGATTTCCACAAAATAAGGAAAGATAGAAAACCATAAATTTCTCAGAGGTCCCGGTTATCTGCTAAACCACACACCAAGAAATCAGAACACACAAAACAGACTAAGTATAAAATTGATAAAAAAAAAAGAGCAAAGAAGATCATATTCTGAATTTACGTATGAGCGTTTTACAACAGGTAAGATCCTTGGCCAGAAGTGCGGTCAGCGAGTGCCCTAGTTCTAACGATGTAAGACTACGTAACCTAGTTGAGTCGTAGCTCGATAACAAAAATGAAAATTGCCTAAATTTCTCTAAATGCTAAATTTTGTTGTGTGTAAGGTTCTCTCTTGCGCCTCTTGGCTTTGCGTCCCTTATTTATTCCTCCAAGATTGTTGGAGTCAAAAATGGTTACAACAGAATCAACGCCAGAAACTTCCCAGGAAATGTCCTCTTTGAAAAAGATAAGATAAAATTCAAAAGAAGATAAAAGCGGGAAAACCTAAATCGAGTTCGTATCAACTCCGAAAAGGATTCACACGATATGTCTTCGAGAAAGGTTACTTCAAGCCTCGTACAAACGGATCCCATACAATGAAACAACCATAAAGCTCTATCGTCCAACTCACCGAAGGGGCAAGTTGGACCGAACACACCGTCCAACTCACTGAACATGCGAGTTGAACCGAATGCATCGTCCAACTCGACGAACGGGCAAATTGGACCGAATGCACCGTCCAACACACCCGTTCGGAGAGTTGGACCAAACAAGCAGTCTGACTCGCCCTTTCGGTGAGTTGGATCAACTAGTCTGCCTTCATCCCGTCCTCGTAGCTCCCTCCTTCTAGATCGGATCCAACCTGCTCTTGTTTCATCTCGATCGGAGTCACCATTGGAACTTTACGATTTAAAACCCGCAAGAACTCGTTTTCTCGTATGAAGTTTGAATTGATCGTATAAAACGGTAATGGTTAACTAAACACCTCGAACTGCCTCCATTATATGAGAAATTCGAATCCTCATTGCTTTCTAAATTAATTTACTAAATTAAATAAAAATTATTCTAATTTATATTGTGAGATGACTAAGATATAATAAGTTCTCAAAGATAATAAACATATCTAAATTTTAAAAATGATTTAACAATATTTGTATATTTATGATTAAAAATTAAATAGCAAAAAGAAAAACTATTTTCCAGAAAAAATAATATAATTACTAATTTCAAATTACACATATGAACTTTTGAATCTGATTCCAAAATAAAGGACCGGCATCCATGATGTTTCCGTGCAATCTCATCTCCAGTTTTTTTAAAACCGGACCGGACCTGCCGGACCGTGACTCGTTCTTCTAACCCGTTTCGGGTTGTACTAAAAACCTGATTTGATTTAAACTGACAAATCCGGTAAAAAGTGATCAAACTCGTAAAAACGGTGACCTGGTTCTATATTAAAATTAGGTTTTCTCAAATTCAAGTTAAAGAAAATAAAAAATTTCAAATTTAAGAATATTTCATTAAAAATCATATTTTTAAAATATATTTTTAAATAATTTTTTTTCATGATATTTTATACTATTTTACGTTTTCATTTTATTTATGTATCAAATTTAGTTAGATTTTAGTAATGATATAATTTTTTATTAAAATAATTTTATTATTATATATATATATTTAATTAATTTAAAATCAAATTAAAATTTAAAACTCGGTTGGACCATTGACCCATTTACAGTACTTAGTCAATGTCTGGTCTGGTTTTCAAAACATTGCTAATCTTTCTCGCTGTTCCTCATTCTTCTTAAATAAAAAAAATAAAAACAACTATATATCGCTATCTAATCCCTCACTCTTTCTCATTTTTCTTAAATTAAAAAGAAAGAACGACAAATATTTACTTCCACTCATCCAAAATAGCAAATCACCAAACTATCCAAAGCATATATACCTATAAATACCCCCACAACTTCTTCCTTCTCAACCGTAAAAATGAAGCTAAACATGACTTTAACAAAAAATTCCTTAATCCTTTTCCTTTGCTTCTTAAGTTTATACTCTGTAACAGTCAAGTCTCAAAACTGCGGTTGCGCTCCCAACCATTGTTGCAGTCAGTTTGGTTATTGTGGTACCAACGATGCTCATTGCGGTGCTGGATGCAAATCAGGTCCCTGCAAAGTCACTGAAACACCAATCGGTGGTGGTACAGCGGTCAGTAGCATTGTGACGGAACAATTCTTTAACGACATTATCAAAAACGTTGGTAGTGGATGTGCCGGAAAAAGATTTTACACTCGTGATTCTTTTATCAACGCCGCTAATACTTTTTCCAAGTTTGCTACTTCCGTTACTAGGCGTGAAATTGCTACCATGTTTGCTCATTTCACTCACGCTACTGGACGTAAGATTTCGCTATTTTTTTTCTATACAGTTTTAATATAATATAAAAGACATTAATATATGTGTATACATATGGTCATTACTAATCTATATATTATTAAATCAGAATCTATCAATAGAATTCTGTTTTACTTTTTCATTTATTTACAAGCTCATTAACTTTAAGAAATTATTATTAATTAAAACCAGCAAGCAAATAAATGTGTTTAATGAATATTCCAAAACGTTATCAAATTTATTCTAACCATTTATGTTACGTAACGACTAACGAAGATGATACTGATTCTTTTTCCGTTAATGATACGTGCATTACGAATATTATATATATAATTAAATTCTAACAAAAATTTACGAAATATATATCACCAAATAATATATGATTTTTCTTTATTTACATGTCCATTTTTGATATGTACATGCCAAATCTATATTATTAAAGCAAAATGTCTCATAAGATTCTGCCCTTATTTTTTTATTTTTTTACAAAGCCTTGCCACTCCTTAATTTTAGGAAATTATTATTAATTAAAATCACCCAGCAAATAAATCTATTTAAGGAATATTCCAAAATGTTATCAAACTTATTCTGACCATTTATGTTATATAACGTAGATGTTACGTTTTCTGATTCTTTTTTTCCGTTATTGATAAGTGCATACGAATATTATCTATATAATGAAATTCTAACAAAAATTAACGAAATATATGTCACCAAATAATATATGATTTTTCATTATATACATGCTCATTTCCGATATACACAGGTCAAAATTCATTTTTAATATATAAAAAATAAGTTAATACAGTTAAAAATTTCCAATAATTGTGATAATATGAAATTTAAAATAATAAATAATACTTTCTAAATTGACATAACATAAATATTCTTAATATATGCGGGTACAAAACTATAATTTTAAATAAATCCTAATTAATAAATTAATATTTAAAAACTTAAAATAATGTTTATTCTTTTAAAAAAATCAACCTACGATTTGTGGTTAGAAATGTTTACATTACCATTATTCCAGGTTATTTTTTTGAATATAAAAAATATTTATCAAGTGACGACGGATTGAACAAATAGATTTATTTATTTCTGTTATTAACTAACAAGCGGGTTAATCCCTTATATATTAATTGAGAAACAATACAATATTTTTCTGTAGCCACGTGTCAGAATGATAATGAAATTCAGAATTCTTAGAAAAATAATTTGGTACATCTTAACATATATTATATTTTTTTATTAAACTAACTATCAAATTGATAAAAAAAGTGTACAAAAGAATATTCTCGCATTTTATTTAAATAATAGCAAGGGAATTACTTAATATGGTTAACGTTATATGACAATTAATAATTATGAATAATAAATATTTGATAACAATTTTGTATTTTCCCTCTTTTTTGTGCAATATTTGATAACAATTTTTTATATATTATATTTTGAATCTTTAAAATGAATATAAATTACTAAAAATGTTAAATGTCTAACACTAAAATTTTATGATCAATGGTTTAATATTTTTTTGTAATAGCAATACACAAATGATCATAAATCGTATGAATATGAAGTCTCAGTTAATAGACATTCATATTATATATTAATATAGTTTAAAATTAAACTATATAACATATAAAATACATAAATATGTTAATTTCTAAATTTGTGTTGAAACCTTAATATTTTAATTTTGAAATTTTGACAGAAATAAATTGCACATTAGAAATTTTGTGTATATCATATGTGTATGAATTCTCAATAATAAATATTTATATTAAAATATACTATATATCTATGTCCATGTCAATGAAATTTATTATATGCCATATAAAATAATTAAAATGATTGTTTTGAATTATTTACCAAAACATTATTGTAACTAAACAAGAGGTAATTTTTTAATTTATGTGCTTACTCTAATTTAATAATATTCATAATAGGTAAATGAACACAAATAAAAAAAATAAAAAATAATTTTTATATGTAAAGTTCACCCCGTGCAATTGCGCAGGTCTTAACCTAGTAATTTTATAAACAAAAATAAAATGTGGACTGCTTATTCGTAAACGTTTGCCTTAATTGAATATTAGAAATGGATAATATAATTAACAGGTGATATATTTGAAACAATATTGGTGTGCGACAAAAAAGTTAAACCTAACTTATAACGGTTTGATGTGCATCTCCATGTCCGACAGACTTTTGCAACATTGAAGTAATAAATGGAAGGTCACGTAAAGTTCAAAAAAAAAGAAATGGAAGGTCACGTAACGACTGCGACGAGAACCCTATACAAGATGATTGTTCCCCGGGCAAAGATCTTCAAAGCCCATCTGAGCTTGTGGGTACCCCAACTGTAAGTTTCAAAACGAGTTTGTGGTTTTGGATGAATAGCGTAAGGCCAGTACTTAACCAAGGATTTGGAGCCACAATAAGAGCCATCAACGGAATCGAATGTAACGGTGGTAATTCAGATGCGGTCAATGAAAGGATTAGGTACTATCGATACTATTGTCGACAACTTGGTGTGGACCCTGGTTCTCACCTTAGTTGCTAAAACGTTCTTCGAACGACACGTGATGTACGGGCAGAATAAGAAATGGAAAAAATAATATGTCTACTTTCGGTATGCACCAAATTATCAATAAAGTTTGTATTTCTTTTTGGTAAAAATAGTTTGTATTTAGTTTTATACATGTTTATTAATATCTTGTAAAGCGTGTGCTTTTTGTGTACCATACTATTTCTACATGCAAAATGATCTTTTTGCGTACCATAATAATGAAAAAATAAATTATAGAAATTAATATAAATATATTCGTAAATAAAATTTATAATAAATATTGATGTTTTATAAAGTTCATACATGCTTTATAAATCATGTATAATGTTTAAATTTTCTTAAAAAAATATTTATCTTTAACTTTCATAAATTTTAAATTTTTCTAAGAGTTAAGTCATTTATAATAGTTTATAAACTAATTTATAAAATATAAAATTATATTTTACAAATACGAAATTATTTATGTTGGCTTATCATAAATTTTAAATTATTATAAGAGGTTGTAATTCATTTATAAAAGTTTATAAGCTAATTTATAAAATATTAAATATTAAAAGTTATAAAATCATTTGTAAAGGTTGCATACATAGGCAATTAAAGAGTAGGGGGGTTCAGCAGCTGACCCCATTACGTACTTTGTAAAAATGTTTATATTTATTCTAACTAAAAACTAGATTTTGATCCGCGCAACCGCACGGATATTTATTTTTATATTTAATTTTTATTTGTACAAAATATTGTAGCTGTAAAATTTAGTCGTATTACATAACTGTTATAATATAACATTTGAAAGATAACACTTTTTGAACTACATAGAGTAATTTTTTTTACGTTTTACAGTAAAATATATCTCATATATTGGTATCATATAAAAAATCTAAAATTTCTATAATTACACTTTTGTCTAGGATATATAGAAATCATTTTTTCTGAATTAAAAGTACGAACAACAAACAACTATGAGTTAGTATGCTATTAAACTGATACATTAGTTATAACGTTTGTAGGAAAATAAAATGATTTTCAACTTATATCAAATTTGTAACATAAAAAAATAAAGATTATAATTATTTGTAAGAACATAAAATAAAAATAAAAATTTAATTTAACAGATAAGAAATTAAATAATGGGCTTATGTTTGCGTATATTTCATTTAATAATTTTGGTAATATTAAATTGTTAGTGATCCATTAGTTCAAAGCCTATTTATGTAACCGATTGTTGTCCGGAAAACCTAATAACAAAACGTGTATTTGCGTCAAGTTGATAACCACATACTTTTTTAATGTGTATGTCGTTAAATGTTTCTGAAATACTCTCTCTATCTATCTTCTTTTTCGGTGTAAATAAAGTGAAACTATAAATATAGTAGGGATATGAAACCGTAGAATAGAGAATATACCTCAACCGCTTCGCAAGGAAAATCACACGAATTTAATATAAAATATATTGGTTAGCACAAATCTAGGCAATAGTTTGGATGCTAATTATTCATAATATTTGATATTTATATTTTTGGAATTAATTTATCGATATACAGTAGGTGTAGATTTTTTTGGATAGATATTAGGGATAATTTGAAAAATACCCTATTTGTGATTTGAAATTTGAAAAATATACCTTATTTTTTTTATTTTTGATAATTACACTTTGTTATATGTGAAAAGACAGTTTTACCCTAATTCAATATAAAACTAAAAAAAAATCAAAATTATTTATGTTTTGAAATAATCATAACCTTTCTAGAATTATATATTAGATCAATAAGTTATATAAAAAAAAATTTCATACCTAACTCTAGTTTGTAAAGCAAAAAACTCACGACTAAGAAATGATGTCTACAAAGTTAATAAAACAAATACTCAAGACTCCAAAAAAATTAATAGTATTTTTATATAATCATCTCTAGCTAGATAGAATGTTGTCACGATGTTCTTGTGGCGTTCATGAAGATTGGCTGTTTATGTTTTTTTTCTCTGAAATACGATACCGACCGTTAGTGAGTGCTAGTTTTTACAGATGTTAGTTTAATGAATGTTTTCCAATATATTTCTTAGATCATTACTATATATATACTTTTCTTAGTGGCAGCTTCTAATTCTTGGTGATTATCCACAAGTTTTTTTTTTTTAACATAAATCCAAAATTTTTTCCCTTCTCTAAATTCAGATTTTTCTAGATCTATTTCGTCTTCTACAATTGCATATGTGATTGCTTCAGAATTTATCACTCTTAAAATTAAATTTTTGTAGAAAAACAGAATAAAAGATATGTGAACGACACAAAATAGAAATCTATAAGAAGAAAATATATACAACATAAAAATGCAAAACTAAGGAAAGAACAGAAAGTAGTAGATATGCTTCACAAAAATGGAGTACTAAAAGAAATAGGAAGATTATACGATGAAGAAGACACTTAATTATTATTTTTTCAAAAGAAATAAAGATATACTTAAAAAGATATTCTTTAGATTTAATAGTATTTTTTCGAAAAGAAAATAAATAAAAATATCATTCTTGTGAAATTTTTAGTTTAAATATTTAAATAACTTTTATTACAAAATTATATAACAATAATTTTAAATATCCAGATTGGATAATTTAGTCAAAATACATTTATATGAGATTTTAATTTGAAAACTACACCATTGTTTATTTATTTTGAGAACTACACTTTTGTAGTTAAAATAGATTGATCCGCATGTCAAGGGAAAAAATGAGTTTGGAAATAAATTATTTGATTTAGTAATAGGTGACATTATAATTATTTTTGTGTGTTTTAATTTCTCAATCTTATTGTTATATATAATAAATATTCCTAATGATTATATACGTATGGAGGGACTAAGAAAGATATATAGTTTGGATTTTTCATATATTGATTTTTTTATATAGAAAGGCTACGAAAAATTGTGGTAAAAATAACTAAATTAATATATACGTATGAATATATTGATTTGTATAGTTGGTTTGAATTTAATTCAAAAAGAAGAATATACATATGAATATGCTGGTTTATATCTAATATAAAAATTAATATATACGTACGAATATATTGATTTGTCTAGTTTGTTTTGGATTTGAGTGTATTGATTTTGTTTGTTTAGAAAGGATACAAAAATAACTAACTTAAATCTTCAACTGCTCTGTATACAAGTTCCATCAGCTATAGGTGAAGGAAAAAAAAAGGATAAATTGTTGTGGTTTATATTAAAAGAAAGCTATATGTCAAACTGAAAGTTACGTATATCACATGACTTAAGAAAGTTATGTACATCAAGAACAGTAGACTGAACATTTGAAAGTGAGGAAAGTAATACCCGTATAAGAGTAATGTCAATTTCATTTTGTTAACTGGTTGTTGCTGTAAGCTCAAGAACTTGAAGCTTGATAGGTTGTTGCTGTGGTGGAGTTTTAGTTCGTGTACATGTGTTATACATGGAGAGTAATATGTGACACACGCTTCGGAGAATAAAAAGAAAATGTCAAGATGCGATGATGTGTGATATTTCTATATGCTTGGTTGATGAAATAAGAATAAAAGAATTTTATTAGATCACAAATTGGAATATTTGGTGATGCTAAAATATAGGAAATATTATATTAGATAACAGAAAAAATATTATTTAATATATATGATGACTTTACCTAAGATTAGGGTTAGAGCTTTCACGTTGTAATTCTCTAAGAGAAACACAAAGGATTTTGGGGTTTCATAGCTGAGTGAATTGGTAGACTTGATCAGTAGGTGTTGAGTCAAGCAAGTTGGGTTTGTTAGAAATCGATCCGTGTCGAGTTGTGTAATTCAGATCAAACAAATCTGTAAGAGATTGTGTAAAGGATTTCTAATAAAAGATATACGAGTTCTTGGAATTACTTTGTGCCTTGTGTTTTTGCTGTATCTCGATTTCACAATTGGTATCAGAGCAGGACACCTAAACGAAAGAGGGTTCTTCGAACTAAGGTGAGATCCTGAGAAGAGAATATGGCGATTTTGGCAAATAATATGTTGTTGCTGAATGATGTGAATTATGGGTATTGGAAAGTGAGAATGAGAGCAAACTTACGTGGAGCTGATGAAGATATCTGGACAGTTGTTCAATCTGGATGGGAAGAACCGTGTGTGATGCAAGAAGATGGCTTGAAGACACTTAAACCGAAGACAAAGTGGACTGCAACAGAGAAAAAACTTTCAAGGTTTAATGCGAAAGCACTGGATACAATCTTCAATTCTGTAGATGGAAAGCAATTTGAGCTTATACAGGGATGTGAATCAGCTAAGGAGGCTTGGGATATATTACAAAATGCTTTTGAGGGTACTGCGAAAGTTAGGAGGATAAGATTGGATTTGCTTGCATCACAGTTTGAAGACATAAGGATGACTGATGATGAGAAGATAAGAGATTTCAGTGCAAAGCTTAGCTCCATAGCCAATGAATCACAAGTTTTAGGTAAAAAATACGAAGATGCAAAATTGGTGAAGAAGTTTTTGTGATGTTTGCCTACTAAGTTTGCAGCACATAAAGCAGCAATAAACTTGACGATGAACACTGATGAACTCAAGTTTGCTGAGGTAGTAGGGATATTAAAGGATGAGGAGATGGAACTGGAATCTAAGATTTCAAAGCCTGCTCAAGACTCTACAGTTACAGTTGCCTCGGGGTTGGGAGCTCCGGTATAGGTCACCAAAGCCTTGCCATCACCTTAACGGTTCTCCACTTCAGCTCCTTGGTTAGATGTCCCGGCTCCACTTGATCCGTCAGTCATGTGAGCTCTTGCCTCTCTCTCCTTCATGAACATAGCCGGCTTCAAGTGTGGATGGAGTAGCCAACACTGACTCTTCTTGTGTCCATGCTTCTTGCAATGATCACAGTTCCCATTGAACTTTCTGTCCTCATACTTGTTGTGAGCAGCTTTGTTGGCTTGTGGAGTCTCTTCTTGGTCAGAGTGCGCAGCATTTGCAAGAGACAAGTCTCCTTTGCTTCCAAACAAGCCAATTGAGCCCTTCTCCTTTTGTAGCTGAGCACACACATCTTCAAGATCAGGTTGTCTCTCGGACCTCAGCATGTGCTTGATTAAGTCATTGTAGCTTGGACCTCATCCTGCTCACGGCTCTCATTTAGCAGCTCCGGATCAACTGTGCTTGGCCTCAACATCACTAACTCAGACCAAAGAGACCGGAACCTCCCCAAGTGCTTAGTAAACTCCAAATCATCTTGAGCTAACCCATTGATTGCCTTCTTGACTTCAAACACTCTACTCAGATTAGAAGTGTTTCCATACACTTTCTTCAGACTATCCCACAGCTCTTTGGCTCTCTCACAGTAGCTATAAGCATCTAAGATAGCTGGCTCCAATGAAGCATGAAGGACTGACATCACTATCATGTCTTCTTGTTGCCATTTCTCTACATCACTCTCTGTGGGGCTCTCCTTGTCGCCTCCTTGAGTAATAGCCATTGGAGCCTCCCCAGATGTGATATGCTTCCACAAACCCTTGCTTTCCACAGCAGTCTTCACCATTCTAGACCAGACTAGGTAGTTGCTCCCTTTGAATGTCACCGCGACCTTCATCTTCATCCCACTCTCCATCTTGAACAGCTTGACGTCTACAGCTTGAACAAAGGCTAGATCTTGAACTGAGAACTCACGCAGCTCTCAAGAACACAACTTCACTCTTGAGTCTTCAAAGGAACCTCCAAAGAATCACAAAGACACACGGAATAGACCTTGAGCCTTGAACTTCAAAGAAACCTTCAAACACACTCACTTGATCTCTCAAAGTTTCAAACTTGAATCTTTAAGAGAACCACCAACGAACTCAGATTGTAATCAACCTGGCTCTGATACCATATGAATTTTAGGAATGTAAAGAATAATCTGAGTTTAGAAAAGATTAAGGAAGAGAATAAGAGATTAAGAAACTGATTAGAGACTAATGGAGAATCATAGTGAAATGAGTAAAGAGAAAGATTGTTTAGACCTTGAGTTACAATATATAGTAAGGAGAACTTAGGGTTTCGATTACAAGAAGAGAGGAGAAGCATGTGAAGTCAAAAAGGTGAAGGAGCCTTCTTTTGAATCCGGCCAATGAGTTTCTTTACATGTGTGCGGCATCTAGCATCTTCCCAAAGATGCTCCTTACTTTCCAGTCTGTGCCAGGCTGTAAAGCCGCGCCTCATCCCTCTTCTCCAACGGTCTGATCCAATCCAAAGCTTATCATCCTCTAAGCTAAGTTACTCGGGTAACTTATCTTTGTTGGGGTCGAAAACGGTCACGACGAAGTTAACGTCCAAATCTCCGCAATATATAAATATGACTTTCGGCAATATATCTTTTCGAGATAAAATTTCATCTCGAACTTCAGTAAAGACCAAACATAAGCCATCGGAAACATACCCAAACCAATTACGGATAAGTTCGAGTATGACAATCGGAACACGGACAAACCAAGCTCGGTCATCGCGCAACTTCCGCACATGCACGCTGTTTGGTCGCTACGTAGCGACCGAATGTCCGTCCCGCTTGGTCGCTAGGCCAAGCTCGGTCGCTACGTAGCGACCGGGCGTTCGTCCCGCTCAGTCGCTACGTAGCGACCGAGCTCTTCCGAAACATCGATACGACACCACTCCATGCATTCTCGCCTATCCTACGATGCTATCTCCCGAAGACCGTAGCAAATTCAGTTCATGCCTTCCAACCATTCTAAGAAATCAATCACACTTTGCGGTAAAAACCGCGAAAAGTTCATTTTTTATCGAAAGAAATCGTAATAAACGCGTCGAGTAGGAAGACGGCCCATAGGGACCTAAGACACGACTCGAGGCCCAACTTGCGATTTCTTAACCAAAAGCCCGTAAACCGCAGGACGGTTTACTGGCTGTTCACAAGGAAAGATAAATGTCAAGTTTCCGCGGATAAATACGGAAATTGGAAGATAATTACGAAGATCGGAGAAAAATGGAATATCTCCATATTTGTGCTATGACGGCTTAAGGGCAGAAGAGGAAAAGCGTAAACGACCTAGGAGCGAGTATATAAGGAGTCCTAGGTGAGAGGCATGAGGGGAGAACTTTTTCAGAGCAAACTTAGCACTTAGAGCAGTTTAGGCAATTTTCCGTTTTTGTTATTCGAGCTGCGACTCAATTAGGCTTTAGCCGTATTACGGTTTTAGAACTAGGAATCTCGCCGACAGATCTCGAGCCCAGGCTTATACCTTGTTGTAACGCTCAAACGCAGATTCGGAATAAGATCTACTTTGCTCTCTTTTCGATTTATTATTTTTCTCGTCTTTATTTCGTGTTCTGATTGCTTGGCGTGTGGTATTAACAGATATCCGGGACCTCTGAGAAATTAGGGTTTTCCTAGTTTCCTTATTTAAACGGAAATCGACAGTGCGAATTTCGGTTCCCACAGTTTGGCGCTAGAAGGAGGGGGGGGGGGTGGGGGTACAGATCAATCTAACTCTCAACCACATCACGCCCAACCATACATGTCAACTGACGACGCGGATAACGTGCAGACTCCTGTCAACGGAGGCAGTGGCACCGATCTCCACACTCTAGCAGCGGACGTATCCGCGGCCAACGCACCAGCCAACGCCGCGTCGCTCGAGGAGTTTAAAAAGATGTTCGCCACCTACGAAAAAAGGTCGGAAGAACAGGACAGGCTCGTGAGCACCTTGACCAAACAGGTTGAAACCCTAACGGCAAGGATCAGAGCAATCCGTCCCCGCAGAACCACTAAAATCCGCGGGAAAAGACTCGACTTCGCCACCCCACTCGACAGGCCTGGAGCCGAATGGGAATGACCTTCGGGTCAAAACTCTAGCGAAAAATCTCACGTCGAAAAAGGGAACCCTGAAAGTCCTCCGCCTCCCGCGAAGGATTCAGAGGATAACAAAGTCGAGCGCGTCGACTTGGATCCTAGTGATGTCTCTAATGATACCGATGAGGATGTTGACAGACATCCGAGAAGGACCAGAAGCCGATCTGCTCGAGAAAGCTCTCCGTTCGACACACCAATGACAGAAGAGGAGGAAATCCTCTACTGGAACGAACAGGAAGAGCTAGCTGAAAAGCAAACCGAGCTCACTCGCAGCAAACGCCGACAAGCTCGGAAATCCGCTGGCGAGACATCGGATATCCGCGATCTTCGCGACTACATCACCAAAACTGCGGCTGAAGTAAGAGGCGTGAAATCACAAATCCATCATGCTACTAGCACTAGCCCCGAAATCAACAGACTGCTGGAAGGAGCTCGGAAGACCCCCTTTACCACGCATTACGGATATGAGGGTATCCGATCCGGGAAAAATCAAAAAACCAAAGTATGATGGTACAACCGATCCGATAGCGCACCTTCAGGCTTTCCACATCGCTATGGGAAGGGTGAGACTGAAGGACGGCGAAAAAGATATCGGTTACTGCTGCCTGTTCGTCGAAAATCTGGAAGGAGCGGCGCTCGAATGGTTCGCACGCCTTCAACGCAACACTACCGGGAGTTTCCGACAGCTCGCGTCGGAATTTCTCAAACAATACTCTGTGTTCATAGATAGAGAAACTTCCAATGTCGATCTCTGGAGTCTGTCTCAGAGGGAAGACGAACCCCTCCACGAGTTCATCAGCCGGTTCAAGCTGATAATGTCCAGGTTCAGCGGGATAAGCGACAAAGTGGCTATTGATGCGCTCAGAAAGACGCTCTGGTACAAGTCGAAATTCAGAAAGTGGATTACCCTCGACAAACTGCGAACGATCCAAGACGCCATTCACAAGGCAACGGACTACATCATAGTCGAGGAAGAAACGAAAATCTTGTCGCAAAAACATAAGTCGACAAAGCCATCCTCGAAAGACGTAGATCCGAAAGCAAAAAGGAAGAACTCTCGTAACGACAAGTATGTCCATCACGAGGGGGAAGATCTCCAAGGAGCGCACAATTACGCGATTAATTCGGATCAGGGCCGAACCACGGGTAATACGTGGACCCGCAATCAAGGATACGACGAAAACACCTTCTGTGAGTTCCACCAGTCCCGAGGACATTCCACAACTAACTGCAAAGTCTTGGGAGCAAGGCTGGCTGCAAAGCTACTCGCTGGAGAGCTCTCGGAAGTAACCAGCGTCAAAAATCTCATCCTCGACTCCGATTGCCCTCCAAAGACGGATAGAAACCTGCCCGCTGAAAAATCCCCTCAACAAAACCAACCCGGGGATAAACGCGGCAGGAGGCCAGACGACAAGGGGAATGATAATAATCGTCGCAGAATCAACATGATCATCGGAGGATCGCAATACTGCGGTGATACTGTTTCGGCCATCAAGGCTTACCAGCGCAAGGCAGAGTCGAGTGCAAACTGGCCTACATGGTCTCCTCCTCGAGATGGCCAAGATTGCTCGTTTACCTTCACAAAGGAGGAGGCTTGCGGCATAGATCAACCTCACTGCGATCCGCTCGTCATAGACCTTGTCATTCGAGACCTGGAAGTCGGAAGGATACTCATCGACACGGGAAGCACGGTCAACGTAATCTTCCGTGATACTCTCAATCGAATGAGCATCGAACTTGGGGAAGTAATTCCGACGCCGAAACCACTCACGGGTTTTTCGGGCGAAGTATCGATGACCCTCGGATCAATCCAGTTGCCAGTCATGGCCAAGGAGATCACGAAAATCGTCGAGTTCGCGGTAGTCGATCATCCCGCCATCTACAACGTGATCATGGGAACCCCATGGCTCAACGCCATGCAAGCCGTCCCATCGACATATCACCTGGGCATCAAATTCCCAACCCCAAGGTTGGGTACGTTTCCTATGGCTTATGTTTGATCTAAATGAAGTTCGAGATGAAACTTTATCTCGAAAAGCTATGTTGCGGAGAGTCGTACTTATATATTGCGGAGATTTGGACGTTAACATCGTCGTGACCATTTTTGACCCCAACAGTTAGCCCCCCAGCCCGTTAGAATCGTGGATTTCCAGCAAGATTATTGCGCGCGGTATGGCGAGTTTGGACGAGATTGGTGTATTTGGGCGAAGTTTGTGTCCGAAAATCTGCAAGTAAATAGTAATTCCTCATGCCTATAAAAAGGGAGGTAACTTCTTCACAATTTTTTCACTTTCTTGTTTTCTCAAAGATTTCCCTTAAGAAAACTTTCTTTCTTTCTCTCTATCCTTTCCTTCTATTTTCCCAAAAGAGGAGTATAAAATGTCGAGTAAGAAAAAGATTACGAGGAAAGGGTCTTCGTCCGCAAGTGCTCATGAAGAGCTCCTTGTTCCAAAGATAGAGTTCGTGCCTCACTCGATAGATCCCGCCGAGAACGAGGCATGGTGGGTTTCGCATTACGGTTCGATGACTCCTCCCAAAGAGAAGTCGTTCCCGGTCCTGACCCATCGTGCAGTCGAGGAAGGGGCACCAAGCAGGAGTACCAACGAGTTCCTCGAGATCATGCGGTCGTTCTACCGTATTCCAAGCACGGTGGAGTTTCGGGTTCCTCGTCGAGCACTACAAGAAAACAGCGGTATTCTGACGGACGTTCCGACGGAAAATGAATTCCTCGGAATATACCGAGGCATTTCCGAGGCAATTCCGAGGAAACACAAAATTTTGCTTCCTCGGAATTCCGTCGGAATATTCCGACGGAATTCCGAGGAAAATTCATTTCGTCGGAATATTCCGACGGAATACCGAGGAAACTAGTATTCCTCGGAAAAAACCGATGAATTCCGAGGAAATATTATAGACGTTAGAGAGCCGTTGGAGAGCCGTTGGGGGATTTTAAAAATTCCGAGGAAATTCCGACGAACTAGCCGTTTGCATCGGAATTCCGTCGGAATTTCCTCGGACCGTCGGCAGGATTTCAACTATAAATACAAGCACCCCTCTTCCTCTTCATTCACACCATATCTTCATCCTCCCTCTCACTTTCTTTACACACGAATTTGATTCATAAAAAACATGTCTTCTTCAAATTATTTTCGTTCTTGGATCGATCGACCTCATTTGGATCCGAACACGAGATTGCTTACGGAAGAATACCAACAAGGTATAACCGAATTCATGGGGTTAGTTCACCGACAACCGGAAGCAAAAACAGGTATGTTAAGATGTCCTTGCTCTAATTGTAAAAATAAAAAAGTTATTAAAGAATGGGATGTTTGGACTCATTATATTTGAGTGGGTTTACACGAAGTTACAAAATTTGGTATCATCATGGAGAAACTGATTATGAACTTGGTAGTACTAGCGAACCTCAGCCAGCGGTTAGATTAGAAGATCCAATTAGAACGGATGTAGATTACGGTGTAGGTACTGAGCAGATGGTAAATGATCATTTTAGAGGGGAAGATTTACCCAATGCCGAAGCTAGGAGATTTTATGATATGTTGGATGCTGGAAAGCAACCATTGTACGAAGGTTGCAGAGATGGTCATTCAGCTTTATCATCTGCTACAAGATTGATGGGCATTAAGACGGATTATAATTTGGCTGAAGACTGTGTGGATGCGATTGCTGATTATGTAAAAGGTATTCTACCCGAAGATAATGTAGCTCCTGGCTCATACTACGAGGTTCAGAAACTCGTAGCTGGTCTTGGTTTATCGTATCAGGTAATAGATGTATGCAGAGACAACTGCATGATTTATTGGAGGGCGGATGAACAGCGGGTTTCATGCAAATTTTGTGGGAAGCCTCGTTATAAAGATACGAGTGGAAGAGTTCCAGTACCATATAAAAGGATGTGGTATTTGCCTTTGACGGAAAGGTTGCAGAGGCTGTATCTGTCTGAACGCACAGCGCAACCAATGAGATGGCATGCGGAGCACTCAACAGATGGTGAGATCAGACATCCTTCAGATGCAAAAGCGTGGAAGCATTTCCAATCAAAGTATCCCGACTTTGCGTATGAGAGAAGAAATGTCTACCTTGGATTATGTACTGATGG
Source organism: Brassica rapa (assembly GCF_000309985.2). Lineage (NCBI taxonomy): Eukaryota > Viridiplantae > Streptophyta > Magnoliopsida > Brassicales > Brassicaceae > Brassica > Brassica rapa. The sequence goes on from NC_024804.2 coordinate 7,688,953, forward strand.
TTTCAGCCCGTTTGGCAAGAGTGGAAGACAGTATTCTCTATGGCCAGTCATTCTTACACCATACAACCTACCCCCAAACTTGTGCTTGCGACGAGAGTTTTTGTTTCTCTCGATTCTCGTTCCCGGACCAGAGCATCCTAAGAGATCACTTGATGTGTTTCTTCAGCCACTAATATATGAGTTGCAACAACTATGGACTCAAGGTGCTGAAACATACGATGTTTCGTATAAAGAAAACTTTCAAATGCGGGCAGTACTAATGTGGACAATAAGTGATTTTCCAGCATATGGTATGTTATCTGGATGGACAACGCATGGAAGGCTATCATGTCCATATTGTCAAGATAACACTGATGCTTTCCAACTAAAACACGGAAGGAAAACGTGTTGGTTTGACTGTCACAGGAGATTTCTACCACCAGATCATCCATATCGTAGAAGTAGGAATTTGTTTACGAAGAACAAGAGGGTGTTTGACAGTCCACCTCCGGAAATTCGTGGGAAAGATTTGAAGACACAACTTAGAGATTTTGGTGCAGAAAGGACGCCAGACGTCGGTGGACATGAGCATTTTCCGGTAGATGGTGTTGGAAACCTACATAACTGGCACAAAAAAAGTATTTTTTGGGATCTGCCATACTGGGAGGATCATCTACTAAGGCATAATTTAGATGTCATGCATATCGAGAAGAACTTTTTTGACAATCTCATGAACACGATCCTTAATGTTCAAGGTAAAACAAAGGATAATTTGAAGTCAAGACTGGATTTAGTCGATATATGTGCTCGTTCAGAACTTCATGTTGATGAGAGTGGTAGGGCTCCTTTTCCCATATACCGACTTGATGCAGCGGGAAAGGATGCGTTCTTTGATTGGATTTCAAACGATGTGGAATTTCCAGACGGTTACGCATCTAATTTGCGTAACTGTATCGACAGAAAGGAAGGAAAGTTTACTGGCTTGAAAAGCCATGATTGCCATGTAATGATGCAGCGTCTCCTTCCGTTTGCCTTCAAGGAACTATTACCACGAAATGTTCATGAAGCAATTGCAGGGATAAGTGGTTTCTTCCGCGATTTATGCACAAGATCAGTGACTCTTGAAGGTATTGAAAATTTGAAGACTAACATAGCTGTGATTCAGTGCAACCTTGAGAAGATATTTCCTCCCTCATTTTTTGATGTTATGGAGCATCTTGTTATTCACCTGGTAAGAGAATTGGAACTTGGTGGTCCTGTGCAGTATAGATGGATGTATCTGTATGAGCGGTATATGTTCCATTTGAAGAAGATGGTGAAAAATTTAAGTAGGGTGGAAGGGTCTATAGTCGCACAGATGATCAATGAAGAAACTTCAAACTTTGCCGAGTACTACTTTCCAGCAGAAGTTCAGACCAAAAACAGAAGACCTGCTCGGCATGATGATAGAGGCGAACGGGCAACATATCATTGGAAGGTTCCAGACATTTTCACAGACGTTGGACGACTTAGCGGAAAACCAAAGGACCGTCGACTTACTGATCAGGAGCGCAGTCATTTGCAAACATATTTACTCACCAACTGCGAAGATGTTCTTCAATATGAAAGGATTTTCATGGCAGAAAAGCGGTTAGAATATAGATACGCCACAGAGGACGAACTAGAAGAAATGAAGCAGAGAGAATTTGGTGGATGGATGTTTACTTATGTGAGTGATGGTTTGGCCAGAGGTGAAACATTTGACGATTGGATACGCGAGATGGTCGTTGGACCAAACTTTGTTGTGAAGTCATATCCGAGATTTTGTACTCGAGGATATGCATTCACAACTCAGAAGAGGAGACGTTCGAGTACGACTTACGATGCTGGTGTTTGTTCTGCATCAGGAGATGATGTATACTACGGACACATAAATGAGATTTTGGAAATCAAGTATTTGGGCATGGTTGGATTGCGCTGTACTGTTTTCTATTGTGACTGGCACGACAACACTCCAGATCGAGGTGTGAGAACAGATGCATTTGGTGTTACATCAGTAAATTCAAGACGGAAGCTGCAATATTATGATCCTTTCATTCTTGCTTCTCAGGCCGATCAGGTTTGTTATATCAAGTACCCCCGGGTAAGGAACAGAGATGATCCATGGGTTACTGTTACAAGACTCAACCCGAGAGGCCGAGTTCAGGGAAGTTCTGAGCTGGAAGACCCACTACAACCAAGCACATCCGGCAACTTAAGTGCAGCAGAAGATTTAGGTGGAGTTGGCCTTGTAGTCGATTTAACTGACTTCGGAGAAGAAGCCGCCGTTCACGTAGAGGATGAACCAGTGATTGGAGAGTTTCACCAAGATCCAGATTCAGATTCATCTGGTGATGACGACTCGGAAACAGACTAGCGTCGACCTTTTTTTTTTTTTTTTTTAAAGGAAAATTCCGAGGAAATTCCGAGGACAGATAGGTTTTCCTCGGAATTTCCTCGGAATAGATCTTCTCGATTGAAAACCCCAAGTTCCTCGGAATTCCCTCGGAAAATTCCGAGGAAATTCCGAGGAACTCTTTATGTTCGTCGGCATTTCCTCGGAAAATTCCGAGGAAATTCCGAGGAGATGGGGATTTGATTATAGATTCTTTTTCCTCGGAATCTCCTCGGTATATTCCGAGGAAATGCTGACGAACATAAGGATTTCCTCGGAATCTCCTCGGTATATTCCGAGGAAATTCCGAGGAACTGGGGGTTTTAAATCGAAAACAACGTTTTACGGATTGAATAACACGTATATAACCTTCATTAAGTGTCATAACCAGATTATGATGTTTGGAACTATGAACTTTGGTGTTTTATCCAATAACAAACACTTTTACGATTGCATGAACGAAAACCACACAACATAAGAGAAACACTTATACACTTTAATAAATGGTAAAGGGAATACTTACAATTATTTTTGAAATTGTGTTATTTCATGGTTTATGATCATCTATACAAAGAATCCTCAATGGTATGCATTATAATTGTATAAGAAATGAAATACGGCGAAAATAATCGATGTTTTAAAACCCCAAACCCTGGTTCCTCAGAAATTCCTCGGAGATTACCAAGGGTATTCCGAGGAATCGTTGTTCGTCGGAATATTTTCATTTAACCGGGTAAACCAAGCCGCCAAATATTTCGGGAAAATTGAATCAAAGAATTCCGAGGAAATTCCGACGGAAATATTAAATATTTCCGAGGAAATTCCGACGGATAGTTTCCGTCGGACGCCTCATAATATTAGGGCGAGCCCGATCTTCTTCCCCATTTCTCTCTTTCTCTCCGCGCCGCTGAGCCTCTCCTCTCGCGATTTCCGGCGACTCCACCGTTCTCTCTCGCGTTTTTCCGGCGAATCTCCCCTAATCCTCCCCCATAATCATGTAAGAACCCTATCCCACTCTTTTAGGTTAGATTTGTATGGTTTTTAAGTAGATTTGATGATTTTGGAATGAGATTTATAGATTTTGTTAGGGTGAATGGTAGATTTGTGAAAAATCGAGTTTGATTATGTATTTCACTTGATTTGAATTTTTTTTTTAGTTTTTATTAATTTTGTGGTTATAAAAATCGAATTTGAAATTATATATATATATTGAAAACGTTTTTTGTATATAAAATCTATTTTTTGCATTTTAAATTCATTTATATATTTATTAAACATTTTTAAAATCTATAAAACTTTTTTAAGATTGAAAATCATTTATATAATATTTAAAAACATTTTTTTGTATTTTATATGTAAAATATAAATTTCTATATTTATTAAACATTTTTAATATTATGAAAACTATTTTTGTAATTATTTAACATTTTAAACATTTTTAAAACTATTTTTCGTAATTATTATGTTTTTGGGATTTATTTAAACTATTTTTAAAATTTTTAAACTATTTTTTATTTATTAAAACTTTTTTTATTTAAACTGTTTTTTTTAATTAAAATTATTAGAACTAATTTTTAAATATGTTTTTTTTTATTTACAGGTCTAATGATGATCAGATCCGGCCTCGCCAGCGTCGTAGCCGGGGTTGTATGGGGAGCCAGTCTCGGGGTTCTTCCAGCCATGTTCAGGATTCCGTTTCGCCCCACAGCTCATACCATACATCTCCCTCTCCATTACTCGCTCCTGCTGCTCCCGCTCCCGCTGCTGCACCCGCTCCTGGTCCCGCTGCTGCACCCGGTCCTCTGGGAGTGATGAGGGTTGCGGAGTTGGTTCGACAGCCCGGTCGTGACCATCTTCCCTATCTCACTGAGTATCCACATGGACATGGTCAAACATGGTAATTTAAACTTTTATTTTTTAAACTATTTTTTATTTAAACTATTTTTTTATTATGAAATTTATTTTTTTTATTAGGTTCAACCGATCCGGGAATGGGATCAGCGCATGGATCAACCGTATGATGTACTCGGCCCTCGACAGCGGACATCCGACTTTCACTCACTTCCCTGTCGAGAAGCAGCATCTGTGGTTTCAGCAGTTTGCGGTAAGTATTCTAATTTTTAAATTATATTTTTTATATTATTAAAACTATTTTTTGTAATTATTAAACTATTTTCTATATTTATTAGACATTTTAAATATTATTAAAACTTATTTTTTTAATTATTAAACTAATTTCTATATTTATTAGACATTTTAAATATTATTAAAACTTATTTTTGTAATTATTAAATTATTTTTTTAATTATTAAACTATTTTTTATTTATTAAAACGACGATTTTTGTAATTATTAAACTATTATATTTTTGTGCTTAAAAACTATTTTTAAACTATTTCAGCAAGAATTCAACTGGAATGCCGATGATACGCTCTCTATCTATCACCATTTTGTCCATAAAGTTATGGACAACTATGGGAAGCAGATGTACGAGTGGAAGAAGAAGTGGGAAGTAAACAAGGTAGTTTTTAATTTATTAACAATTTTTAATTTATTAAACTATTTTTAAAATTATTAAACTTTTTTTTTAAATTAAAAGGTCCCAAAGTCGATGAACGACACGGTCTGGAAGGAGTTGTGTGCGCATTGGGATAAAGAAGAGACGAAAGAAACTTCTTCCACCAACTCCAACAACCGCAGGAGCGACCGTAAAGGAAAGGGCATCTACAAGCATAACTTGGGTGCTCAATCTATTGCCACTCTGGCGGATCGCATGGTAAGCTCAACCGCTTTTTCTTCAATTATTTAAGTTTCAGAATTTTATTTTTTTGCATTTTCAAATTTCTAATGTTTGTCTAATTTATTTTTTTTCAAGGCGGAAGAAAATGAAGGCCACCCTGTTGATGATCTCGCCCTTATGAAAAAACCAACAAGAAGACCGGCCAGATTGATGATGGTCTTGTGAGGGACGTGGTCGACCTGGTCCAAACTCAGGTGTATGACGAAGTGTCTCAGCTTCAAACCGATGATGACGATTCGACGGCCTCGACCAACTTGTCTCGGGTTCGAATCAACGAAATCGTTGAATCGGTAAGTTTTTTTTTTTTAAAAGTTCAATTTAATTATTTCTTGATTTTTATTTTATCATCAATTTAAATTATCTAAACTTGGTTATTTATATTTCAGTCGGTTCCAAAGAAAAAGGGACGTTTGGTCGGTTTGGGTCGTCGCTCCCGGTCGGCTGCTCCTTCTTCTGCACCACATGCGTATGTTGATCCAGAAGTTCTTACGGCTCAGCTGAAGGACAAGGATGATCGGATATCTGCGTTGGAGACTCAGATGGCAGCTCAACAGGCGGGCTATGAGACCCAGAAGAGGCTGAACGAGCAGATGATGGAGATGATGAAGAGGATGTACCCGAACGAGACGTTCCCGAACATTCAAGACCCGTAGTTTTTTTTTTTTTCCAAAAACTCTGAATGTTTTATTTAAATTTGAATATTATCTACTATGTTTTATTTTATGTTTTATTCAATTTTAATTTTAAATTTTAAAAATTTTAATTTTTAAAAATAAAATTAATTTAAAAAAAAAATAAATTTTTTAAAAAAATAAATTTTTTCAAAATTCCGAGGGAATGGAGTTCCTCGGAAAATTCCGAGGAACTTTCTCCCCTCGGCAAATTCCGACGAACTTTAAGTTCCTCGGAATTTTCTGAGGGAAAAAGTTCCTCGGAATTTTCCGAGAAACTCCACTCCCTCGGAAAATTCCGAGGGAAGAAAGTTCCTCGGAAAAGTCCGAGGAACATTTGTTCCTCGGTATTTTCCGATAAACATTCCGAGGAATATTTCGTCGAAACTTCCGAGGATTGGACCATCGGAATTCCCTCGGTATTTTCCGAGGAATCTTCCGACGAACTTCGTGTCCTCGGAGTATCCTCGGAATTTTGTTTCCTCGGAATTCCGTCGGAAAATTCCGACGGAATTCCGAGGAATTATGAATTTCCGAGGAGTTATTTCCGAGGACTTTTTTCGTCGGTATGTCCTCGGAATAGCGTTATTCCGACGACATACCGACGATTTTTTCCCACAGTATCCCGATGTTTTCTTGTAGTGGAGGGGAACGTGCTGATAACCCCCCGGAGGGTTATTTTAGTTGCTACGAAGCGTTCGTAGTGCGTTGTCGCTTGTCGTTCCCGATTCCCGAAATCGTCATCCGAGTGTTGGACCGTTTCGAGGTAGCGATAAGCCAGCTGAATCCCCTTGCCATCCAGCACCTCATTGGAATCCTGATCCTGAGCTACGAGCATGGTCTTTCCCTTTCTGTTGATCATTTTGAAGCGCTTTTGAGGCTACAACTCGTCAAGGATAAGGACAAGTATAGGCTGGTCCCTCGGAGTTTCATGTCGGTGGTTAAGAGGTTCATTTCCAACTTCAACTCGTTGAAGACATTTTTCTTCTTTGTTCGTATAGACGCTGCGTCTGTCGAAGAGAGTTGTATCCCGCTGCTCTGGAGGTTTGTGTGTCCCGATCCTGCGGAAACGAGTTCGGAAGGCGCTAAGGTTTGTGTGTCCCGATCTTGCGGAAACGGGGAACCACTCCGAGCCCGATGATCAGAGTCCCGACGCTGCTCCCACTGCTGCGCTGGGGTGGAACTCTTCAAAGGGGAAGGATATCGATCTTGGTGACATAGAGTTTTCAATGGATGATTCTATGCTTCCGGGATGGGATCCAGACCTTGCTTATGGCGACGGAAGCGGTTCTAGCGAGGTTCCTATTCGGGACTTCGATGATTTCTTCGCTGGTCTACCCTCGGGCTTTGATGCTCCTCCACCTACGAATGAGTCAGGGAGGCCGAAGGTCGTCGCGGAAGGGTCTCGCATTATCAACGGGGTTAGATTTTTTCGAAAATTTTGGTGATTGTCTCTGCGTTTTCTTTTTTCGCTTGTAACGTGTTAACTGGTTTCGCAGGGCCTTAACTTGCTTGGCTCGACCATTGAGGCGAGCCATAGGGAAGCCATGGTCTATCGTTTCAAGGTGGAGAAAGCAGAACGAGATCTCGCTCGCGTGCAAGGCGAGATGTTAGAACGAGACGCGCAACTCGCTCGTGAACATGCGAGGGCTATCCGTAAGGCGGAAAGGAAGGGCAAGAGGGAGATCGTCGAGGTGATGAAGACTCTTGCCTCTCAGTTCAAAGTCGAGTATGGGAACCTCAAGGACACCTTTACCTCGGTGGTGATTTCCGTGAGTGTCGTGGCTCAGTCGGAAGTCTTTTGAGGACGCGAGCCGATGACTACGTCTTCGAGGAGGAAATGAGTTTGATGAAGAGCGGCATGAACGAACATGCTCACGCTGAGATGCTCATTCCCTCGATTGACGGGAGGATTCAAGGGTTTTTGGATTACATCCCGGTTTCCCCTGATACTGAGGAGGCTGCGACCGGGTTTCCCGATGGCGGCAAGGAAGTAGATCGTCCTGCGGATGCGTTCGGCGCTTCGTTTTCTGGGGACTTTTATTTTGGACCATGAGAGGTGGAGTGATTATTGAGACGGAGGTGCTTGTTTATCTGTTCTATGTTTGTTGCCGCATGTGGCCTTTGTTTCGAGAGATTGTATGGGCCTGTTTTGGCCGTTTTATCATTTTATCGGGACTGGCCGTTGGTGGCTTTGAATCTCTACCGCTTTACGCGGTTTTTTATATATATGATGGATATTTTATTTTGAATTGTTTTGAGTAAGTTCGGATTAAATATAAGTTGTCGTCTCATATTTAATTCCGTTGAGACGTTTAATCTGTTGGTTCGTTCGTTGGGTTTTTCGTAAGAATTACTTATTCTTACGATTTTTGGGAACGTTGAGATGTAAACGGACAGACATGATTTAGGATCTCGTATCATTTAGATATCATGTCTTGAGATGTCTGAGACCAATGCGATGGGTTTAAGGCAAGACCTAGGCTTACTTTCGGTTTAAGGTTTGTGCGGTGACTAGCCGTCTATCGTTTTTCCTGTTGCGATTTCTTCCTGATTCGTACCGATTTAAAGTCCGCGATAGGTTCTCGGCTTATACGACTTGTATGGTATGAATCGAGCATCTTTTCAGAGGCAATTTTTAAGCCAACTGGAAGTGCTAGACCAAAATTTCGGATTTTTGTTGTAGCGCGCTTTCGTCCTTGTGATGGACGTTTAAAGATCAAAAGAGTGATCGAGTTGCGTTTGTTTAAGACGCCTGGCGTGTTCGTCGGGGCCAATCGACGAACGTGGTGTAAGATTTTGGTGGTCGTGTTTGTACGATTTTGTTCGTATCATCTCGAATTTTAACTTTGCGACGTATCGCAGTTGTTTCGAAGATTATACGCGTATCTTAAGTGTTGAAGGATGATCGTTTTGCGATTTTGGGCCGGATGAGGCCGCAGATAAGAGTCTTAGCGTTTCTAGACGTGTTCTGAAGTTTGTTTTTTGCGTTGACTGAAGCGTAAACGTTTTCGATAAAAAGGAGCGATGTAAATTGTGGTATAAGTTTTTGAAATTTCTAAAAACTCGGTTACAATAATGCATCTTTTTCCATGTGCGAGTATACAAGTATACGCACCCACTCCCCCCCCCCTTTTAGAGAGGGGGATAGCTGAACTCGTCTTTCGACGAGCTGCCTACGTACCTCTTTCGAGGATCAAGGCATCTCGTAGTTTTGTTTCATACCACGAGCGTTTTTCACTCGGTGGTTGTCGCCGTGCTGACCGCCTTGATCGTGACGATCGTGGCCGGGTCAATGCTCTTTTCCGGATGTTGCGGTTGAGTTGTAGCGTCGGCTTCGGACTCGTGTTGAGTTTCGACGTCCGAGGCGTTTGCATCGACAGATGATGTTAAATCGTCATTCTTTGACGTGTTTTTGGCCGAAGATTGGTCTATCTTCGTGCGCTTGCGGTTTGTCGCTGTAGAGGTCGCGATTTGTCTTAACTTGTGCTCCACGAGAAAGCACAGCCGTGACTGTTTCTGACATCCCCATATAGCTGCGACTCCGCTTGGGGTTGGGAATTTGATGCCCATGTGATATGTCGATGGGACGCTTGCATGGCGTTGAGCCATGGGGTTCCCATGATCACGTTGTAGATAGCGGAATGATCGACTACCGCGAATTCGCTGATTTTCATGTCTCCTTGGCCATGACTGGCAACTGGATTGATCCGAGGGTCATCGATACTTCGCCCAAAAAACCCGTGAGTGGTTTCGGCGTAAGAATTACTTCCCCAAGTTCGATGCTCATTCGATTGAGAGTATCAGGGAAGATTACGTTGACGGTGTGAAAAACCCTAGGAAAACGCTACTCGACCGGTAAGGGGATATGGACTCAGATCCGGTAGGATTGAGAACTAGTGGGATGAACGACGACACAAAGGGTTGCGGAAGGCCCAACGATACTGCCAAGGTTGCTTGAATGTCGCCTGATATGACTCACAGGTCCGACAAGGAAGCGGCTCGATCTGTTGCCGGATGTGACGCACCGGTCCAACGAGAAAGAGGATGATTCCCTGGATATGATGCACCAGGACGAATCGATAGGATCAATGGATATTACGCACCATTGAAAAGAAATGAGAATTACTCTCAAGGTTCCAAAAATAATCACTCACAACTTATTTTATTTCATTGATCAAATGGCCTTTATATAATAGACAAAGCATACAAAAGGTTGGAATTCAAAAGCCTAGTCAAACATAGAAATTAAAAACTTATAAAAACAAGTAAGACTTGACCAAAGACCTTGATTGACCAAAAATCATAAATGTCTTGACTTGACCAAAATTGAAAGATTGTGGTCATATAAATCTTCGGCTGATCTCGTCCTTTTGCATGGTCGATGGGCTCTGAATTGCCGTCAGATTGATATATTATTTGGCCATACCTTCTCGTTTCTTGTTGGGCCTTTCTTTCTTTGGACTGAAGCATGTTCATAAACATATTTTCATAAATCGTCAAGCCCATCTTGTTTAAAACTCAAGCCCAAAAGCCAAACTTTCTTGATTTGTTTATGCTGCTGATTCAGGGCGCATCATTCCCTCCTCCTTTAAAATGATTTGTCCACAAATCTGTCTTTCTTTAGCTTTTGATGGAATGATCTCTGGCTTATCGTAGAGCCCTTTTTTTTTTATAAAGAAAAGAAGATGAAAAGTAGAAGATGGATGAAGAAGATGGAAAGATGAGAAAAATGAACAGACAAGTACCGGTTGAGTGGCTCTGATACCAACTGAAAAACCCTAGGAAAATGCTACTCGACCGGTAAGGGGGATATGGACTCAGATCCGGTAGGATTGAGAACTGGTGGGATGAACGACGACACAAAGGGTTGCGGAAGGCCCAATGATACTGCCAAGGGTGCTTGAATGTCGCCTGATATGACTCACAGGTCCGACAAGGAAGCGGCTCGATCTGTTGCCGGATGTGACGCACCGGTCCAACGAGAAAGAGGATGATTCCCTGGATATGACGCACCAGGACGAATCGATAAGATCAATGGATATTACACACCATTGAAAAGAAATGAGAATTACTCTCAAGGTTCCAAAAATAATCACTCACAACTTATTTTATTTCATTGATCAAATGGCCTTTATATAATAGGCACAGCATACAAAAGGTTGGAATTCAAAAGACTAGTCAAACATAAAAAATAACAACTTATAAAAACAAGTAAGACTTGACCAAAGACCTTGAATTGACCAAAAATCATAAATGTCTTGACTTGACCGAAATTGAAAGATTGTGGTCGTAAAACTCTTCGGCTGATCTCGTCCTTTTGTATGGTCGACGGGCTCTGAATTACCGTCAGATTGATATATTATTTGGCCATACCTTCTCGTTTCTTGTTGGGCCTTTCTTTCTTTGGGCTGAAGCATGTTCATAAACATATTTTCATAAATCGTCAAGCCCATCTCGTTTAAAACTCAAGCCCAAAAGCTAAACTTTCTTGATTTGGTTATGCTGCTGATTAAGGGCACATCACCGTGCTTCCCGTGTCGATGAGTATCCTTCCGACTTCCAGGTCTCGAATGACAAGGTCTGTGACGAGCGGATCGCAGTGAGGTTGATCTATGCCGCAAGCCTCCTCCTTTGTGAAGGTTATCGGGCAATCTTGGCCATCTCGAGGAGGAAACCATGTAGGCCAGTTTGCACTCGACTCTGCCTTGCGCTGGTAAGCCTTGATGGCCGAAACAGTATAACCGCAGTATTGCAAACCTCTGATGATCATGTTGACTCTGCGACGATTGTTATCATTTCAATTGTCGTCTGGCCTCCTGCCGCGTTTATCCCCGGGTTTGTTTTGTTGAGGGGATTTTTCAGCGGGTGGATTTCTGTCCGTCTTTGGAGGGCGATCGGAGTCGAGGATGAGATCTTTGACGCTGGTTACTTCCGAGAGCTCTCCAGCGAGTAGCTTCGCAGCCAGCCTTGCTCCCAATACTTGTGGAATGTCCTCGGGACTGGTAGAACTCGCAGAAGGTGTTTTCGTTGTATCCTTGATTGCGGGTCCACGTATTACCCGTGGTTCGGCCCTGATCCGAATTAATCGCGTAATTGTGCGCTCCTTGGAGATCTTCCCCTCGTGATGGACATACTTGTCGTTACTAGAGTTCTTCCTTTTTGCTTTCGGATCTACGTCTTTCGAGGATGGCTTTGTCGACTTATGTTTTTGCGACAAGATTTTCGTTTCTTCCTCGACTATGATGTAGTCTGTTGCCTTGTGAAGGGCGTCTTGGATCGTTCGCGGTTTGTCGAGGGTTATCCACTTTCTGAATTTTGACTTGTACCAGAGCGTCTTTTTGAGCGCGTTAATAGCCACTTTTGATGTGCCTCAGTCTGAGGAACCCGACCATCAGGTAGATCAGGACATTCCAACCGAGGTTCATCATCCCAGCCGAACCAGTCAGCAAGGCCGAGCTGTGTACCAGATCGATCCACGGATGGACGGAAAGGAGCTTAGACTGGATCCTCGACCGTTCGACCAAACAAACCGTACCAGATCGTCTCTCTCCCGGACAACTCGCCAATCGCAGACGGACGGTCAAGCCAGAAGCAACTCAGGCCGAGCCGAACAAGGAACTGGACGCGACTTCTCTCTTCTCGCCCGTTTGGAACGTACCGACCGTATTGACGAACTGATCGATCCATTTGATCAGTTCATGCACTCTGATCATCCAAATCTATCTAAGGCACAGATTCTTCATCATTCAGAAGACTTAGGATGGTTATGGTTGAAGATGGTTCAGGAGACGGACAAGTCGGAACAGACGGACAGGCCCGCGACCGTCCTGCTCCTTGCCGCGGTTCAACCAGCCGAACACAAGCCAGCCGAATGGTCACTTTGACCAGTCCGCAAATTGAAGAGTCTTTCTTCTTTGTCTTTCAAAATTCTAGTCAAATGTCTTTAATTTTATTTGTCTTTCAAACTTCTAGTCAAGTAGCCCCTTTGTCTCTTACTTGTACTATAAATAAGTGTTTCATTTCATTAATAAAATCAGATCATTTTGGATTAAGTTTCTGAGTTTAAACTCTCTGTTCTCTTTAGAACTTGTTTTCGATTGTCTTGGTGTGTCATATCCGAGCAATTCACTTCTCAACTAGTTGGTCTTGTGAGTCATATCAAGCAACCAGTTCGAGATCTTCCTTGGCGGACTTGTGAGTCATATCAAGCGCCATTGAAGCCAGGAATATCAAGGGAACATCCGCAACCCTTGTGCGACCCTTCACTCCATCAGTTCTCCTTTCCGGAGTTCATATCCAAACGAATCCAGTCGAGGGCAATCCGATCTTAGGGTCCTTCAACTTTGTCGCTTATCCCGCTGACCCTGGACATTATCAGCTTGAACCGGCTGATGAACTTGTGGAGGGGTTCGTCTTCCCTCTGAGACAGACTCCAGAGATCGACATCGGAAGTTTCTCTATCTATGAACACAGAGTATTGTTTGAGAAATTCTGACGCGAGCTGTCGGAAACTCCCGATAGTGTTGCGTTGAAGGCGTGCGAACCATTCGAGCGCCGCTCCTTCCAGATTTTCGACGAACAGGCGGCAGTAGCCGGCATCTTTTTCACCGTCCTTCAGTCTCGCCCTTCCCATAGCGATGTGGAAAGCCTGAAGGTGCGCTTTCGAATCGGTTGTACCATCATACTTCGGTATTTTGATTTTTCCCGGATCGGATACCCTCATATCCGAAATGCGACTAGTAAAGGGGGTCTTCCGAGCTCCTTCTAGCAGTCTGTCGATTTCGGGGCTAGCGCTAGTAGCATGATGGATTTGTGATTTCACGGCCCTTACTTCATCCGCAGTTTTGGTGATGTAGTCGCGAAGATCGCGGATATCCGATGTCTCGCCAGCGGATTTCCGAGCTTGTCGACGTTTGCTGCGAGTGAGCTCGGTTTGCTTTTCAGCTAGCTCTTCCTGTTCATTCCAGTAGAGGATTTCCTCTTCTTCTGTCATTGGTTTGTCGAACGGAGAGCTTTCCCAAGCAGATCGGCTTCTGGTCCTTCTCGGATGTCTGTCAAAGTCCTCGTCGGTATCGTTAGAGACATCACTAGGATCCAGGTCGACGTGCTCGACTTCATTATCCTCCGAATCCTTCGCGGGAGGCGGAAGACTCTCATGGTTCCCTTTTTCAACGGGAGATTTTTCGCTAGGATTTTGACCTGAGGGTCTTTCCCGTGCGGTTCCAGGCCTGTCGAGTGGGGTGGCGAAGTCAAGTCTTTTCCCGCAGATTTTAGTGGTTCCGCGGGGACGGATTGCTCTGGTCCTTGCTGTTAGGGTTTCAACCTGTTTGGTTAAGGTGCTCACGAGCCTGTCATGTTCTTCCGAACTTTTTTCGTAGGTGGCGAACATCTTTTTAAACTCCTCGAGCGCCACGGCGTTGGCTGGTACGTTGGCCGCGGATACGTCCGCTGCTGGAGTATGGAGATCGGTGCCACTGCCTCCGTTGAGAGGAGTCTGCACGTTATCCGCGTCGTCAGTTGACATGTCTGGTTGAGCGTGATGTGGTTGAGAGTTAGATTGATCCGTACCCCCCCCATCCTTCTAGCGCCAAACTGTGGGAACCAAAATTTGCACTGTCGATTTCCGTTTAAATAAGGAAACTAAGAAAACTCTAATTTCCCAGAGGTCCCGGATATCTGCTAATACCACACGCCAAGCAATCAGAATACGAGAATGACAACGATAAAATATAAGAAATCGTAAAAAGAGCAAAAGGTGCCTTATTCCGAATTCGCGTATGAGCGTTACAACAAGGTAGAAGCCTCGGCTATGAGAGCTGTCAGCGAGATCCCTAGTTCTAACAACCTAAGACTGCAAAACCTAGTTGAGTCGCAGCTCGAAATAACAAAAACAAAAAGTTGCCTAAATTGCTCTAAGTGCTAAGTTTGCTCTCAAAAATTCTCCTCCATGCCTCTCGCCTAGGACTCCTTATATACTCGCTCCTAGGTCGATTTACGCTTTTACTCTTCTGTCCTTAAGCCGTCATAGCATAAAATGGAGATATTCCATTTTTTCCGATCTTTGTAATTATCCTCAAAATTTCGTATTTATCCGCGCAAACTTGACATTTATCCTTCCCTGCGCGCCAAGCGTAAACCGTCCTACGGTTTACGGGCTTTTGGTTAAGGAGTCGTAGGATGGGCCTCGAATCGTGTTTTAGGTCCCTTTGGGCCGTCTTCCGACTCGAAGCGTTTACTGCGACTTCTTTCGATAAATAACAAACTTTCTGCGGTTTTATCCGCAAAGTTTGATCGATGATTTAGAATGGCGGAAAACATGAACTGAGTTTGCTATGGTCTTCGGGAGAGAGCATCGAAGGATAGACGAGAATGCGTGGACTGGTGTCGTATCGACGTTTCGGAAGAGCTCGGTCGCTACGTAGCGATCGATCGGAACGGACGCTCGGTTGCTACGTAGCGACCGAGCTTGGCTCGAGCTCGGTCGCTATGTAGCGATCGAGCTTGGCTCGAGCTCGGTCGCTACGTAGCGACCGAGCGGGATGGACGCTCGGTCGCTACGTAGCGACCGAGCTTGGCTCGAGCTCTGTCGCTGCGTAGCGACCGAGCTAGGCCCGGGCTCGGTCGCTACGTAGCGACCGAGCTGTATGCATGCTTGGTCGCCGCGTATCGATCGAGCTTGGCTTGTCCGCGGTCCGATTTTCATACTCGAGCTTGCCCACGGCTGATTTGGACACATGTCCGTTGCCTTTAGAAAATCGGTATTTAGTGGTTCGATTGAGATTTGAACAAGATTTTACCGCAAGGATTTTCGTAAAGATATCTTTACAAAGATTAGTCTTCGTAAAAACGTTCATGCTGATTTTTACGGACTTTCAGACATTGATTCCGTTGTTACCGATTTTGACCCCAACAGTTAGCCCCCCAGCTTGTTAGAACCATGAGCTTCTAGCGTGAGGTTCTAGCGAGTGGCTTGGCAAGTTAGGCAAGTTAGGTGAGTTAGGCAGAATTAATTGTTGTTGGGGTCGAAAACGGTCACGATTCTAACGGGCTGGGGGCAACTGTTGGGGTCGAAAACGGTCACGGCGAAGTTAACGTCCAAATCTCCGCAATATATAAATATGACTTTCCGCAACATATCTTTTCGAGATAAAGTTTCATCTCGAACTTCAGTAAAGATCAAACATAAGCCATCGGAAACATACCCAAACCAATTACGGATAAGTTCGAGTATGACAATCGGAACACGGACAAACCAAGCTCGGTCATCGCGCAACTTCCGCACATGCACGCTGTATGGTCGCTACGTAGCGACCGAACGTCCGTCCCGCTCGGTCGCTAAGCTCGAGCCAAGCTCGGTCGCTACGTAGCGACCGAGCTCGAGCCAAGTTCGGTCGCTACGTAGCGACCGAGCGTTCATCCCTCTCAGTCGCTACGCAGCGACCGAGCTCTTCCAAAACATCGATACGACACCAGTCCATGCTTTCTCGCCTATCCTACGATGCTATCTCCCGAAGACCGTAGCAAATTCAGTTCATGCCTTCCGACCATTCTAAGACATCAATCACACTTTGCGGTAAAAACCGCAGAAAGGTCAATCTTTATCGAAAGAAATCGTAATAAACGCGTCGAGTCGGAAGACGGCCCATAGGGACCTAAGACACGACTCGAGGCCTAACTTGCGATTTCTTAACCAAAAGCCCGTAAACCGCAGGACGGTTTACGCTTGGTTTACAAGGAAAGATAAATGTCAAGTTTCCGCGGATAAATACGGAAATTGGAAGATAATTACGAAGATCGGAGAAAAATGGAATATCTCCATTTATGTGCTATGACGGCTTAAGGGCAGAAGAGTAAAAGCGTAAACCGACCTAGGAGCGAGTATATAAGGAGTCCTAGGCGAGAGGCATGAGGGGAGAATTTTTTCAGAGCAAACTTAGCACTTAGAGCAGTTTAGGCAATTTTCCGTTTTTGTTATTCGAGCTGCGACTCAATTAGGTTTTAGCCGTCTTAGGGTTTTAGAACTAGTAATCTCGCCGACAGCTCTCGAGCCCAGGCTTATACCTTGTTGTAACGCTCAAACACAGATTCGGAATAAGATCTACTTTGCTCTCTTTTCGATTTATTATTTTTCTCGTCTTTATTTCGTGTTCTGATTGCTTGGCGTGTGGTATTAGCAGATATCCGGGACCTCTGGGAAATTAGGGTTTTTCTAGTTTCCTTATTTAAACGGAAATCTACAGTGCGAATTTCGGTTCCCACAATCTTTACCATGGGTGAGTTTGGTTGATGCAATGTGTACGGCCTGTACGGCTCACTCATCCCAAACTCAACAATTCTTCCATTCTCCATCTTCTTCTCTAATGCCTTAACTCCCTTAGCTCTTCTTCTCATATACTCAACTCATCTCAACACTTCTGGGTCCGGCATTCCCATTCAAAAGGTCAAGACGAACCCCGGTTTCAACTTCATGACCATTATCTGCGAGAGGCGACAGTGCCTTATGCTTCGAAGGACAGAAGAGGTAGCTTCAAGCATTTCGGCATTGATCTCAGCAAGTACAGCGTCAACAAGGAGGTTTATTACCTTGACATCAAGTACCTTATGGCTTGCCACATCATGCGTGATGAAGAGACCTACAGCTTCTTTGATAAGGCCGGTACCCAGCTGTTCACCAAACTGCCTCACCCCGAGATCACCAGGTTCAGCGTGTTTGACAACATACGCTTCATCCCTCCACCTGAGCTCCTTTGCACTGATCCACGTGCTGCAGCACCTGACGCGGACATGGAAGATGTTGAGGACATCACCCCAGAAGCTGAACCGTCCTACGACCTCGGAGAGCTGGCTGATGTGACCGATGATCAGGCTTACCGACGCTGGATGGTTGACTCGCAGCGGAAGACCAACAGCCTCATGCGGAGGATTCTCCATCTCGTCACTGGCGTCTGCATTGGCTGGATTAACCAGCGACAGCCCCCAGCGGAGCAGACTCCACGATTGCACCGTCCAGGAAAGGCGCCTATGGGAACAGGCCCTTCAACAGAGGAGGTTCATCGCTCGCGCAACAGACATTCGTTTGATCCAGCCGAGAGCGGCGAGTCTGACTGAGTCCGCAAGGACTATTCTCTATCTATTGTTCCATCCATATGAACTCTTTATTTTTATGTTTTATGCTTTGTGTTGCTTTTTGGCTGACCTCGGCTTCATTTCACACCAGGCATGGTGTAAATTAAGTCTGGGGGAAGCACTGTGTGCTTAAACTCTATTTCTTTGCTTTTGAGTCAGTCCTTATGTCATTTGGATGTTTTATTGAGTCAGTTTAGGATCGAGTCAGTTAAACCTCTTGTGGAAATTAGGACCTTGTGATATATTCTTTTAACCACCTTATGCTCTCACACTCTTATCCAGTGACCTTAGCAGTGATGAAAGACCCACACTTGGACCTGGAACACCCTCTGACTTATCTCATTTGATTCTCGAGAAGCTCTCATCCGATCAGGTTACACTGGATAGACTCAACTCCACCCAACTTGAACTTAATCTTGACTTAAATTCTTCTTGTTATGGGCACTAGATCAGGGAAACGAGACCCACGCTCAGGGCTTCTTATTCTTTTTACCAATCTTGCTGATCCTGAGCGGCTAGCTCATCTTTAGCTAGTTCCAACCTTGTACCTAAGCCTTTATTTTCACCCTCATGCACTCTGTTTTTCAATGTCATATGTGCAGATATGTGCAAAAAGGCCGGAGATGATAGGATTGACACAGCCCCTTACTCGTTGATGCCTTACATTCAGAGAAGAGAGAGAGCGAGCATAATGAGAACAGTCGACAAGATCAATCCCTAATGAAAGGAACAGTCAAGGGTGCGTGATCTAACCAGGGGAACAATGGCAACCCGTGGGAAACAAAAGGATAAACCCCCAGTGGCTGCAAAACATTCAACCTGATACCTTTCCTCGAAACCCCATCACTTTTGTAAAAAAAAAAAACTGCTTTTGTTTATTCTTTGAGATGGGGAAGGTAATTTCAGAAGATACACGCCACTGGGAAAGGTTGAACAAAGAGTTGGTACCGATTTTTGAGGAATAAAAGAAAGAAGTCAAGAGCTGGAGAACAGTCGCATGATTGATCCGAAATGGAGAACAACCACATCCGTGAAGCAGAAATGAGTAAGGGTTGTGGACTTCAATAAATCCATCCTATATTGCTATTTTGCGCGATATCCTGCATACACTCAAACACGGTAACCCCTAAACACTCTCAGCTCCACCATAAAACAGCATGTTTCTTCTCAACCCGTCTAACCTGAATAGTGCCTGTAATGAGAAGCTGTTCCTAAATAATGTTTAAGAAGTTTTGTCTCGATAGTGCGACCTTTTCAGGTATGAGATAGAGAGTACGGAGCTGATTTTCGAACAGCGATCGTGGGTGTTCTGGTAAGGGTGTGCGATCTAAGTCTACAGCTTGTATGGTTCAGAGATGTGTGGTAAGAGCATGGTTATTCAGAGAAAGCGAGTCCCCACTCCTTCAAACCTTTCTCCATGTTCTTGAGGCTTGGTCTTGTTCGAGAACAAACAAGGATCTAAGTCTGGGGGAATTCATATATGGTGTTTTTAATACAAATATATGTGTGCTTTGAGCTAATTCTCAGTCCTAATTCGGGTTTAATTGATATCATTCCAGGTTTGGAGCAGGTGAAAGAGTAAAGAAGAGAGATTCAGGAAGTCAGATGCCGTTTTGAAGGATTCGATGCGGAACAGTCATCTAGAACAACCCGAAGGTTGTTCCCGAAGAGAACAAGCGTTTGACTGCTCCCGATCATTAAGGAAACTTCCTATTCCGGAAGTTTGCCCTAGATTTCACTCTCTCCTATCTTTTTACCACCAGCGCCTCCATATAAAAAGCCTATGCTATCATTTCTTTTTCTGACGCTAGTTTTGCAAGAGAGCTAGAACTATTCTCTTTGGATTAAAGCAACTTGTAAGGGAGAGGCTTCATCTCTCATTCTCACGAGAAGATCATCCTGAACCCTTGTCTTTCTACTTTATTTTATATGCAGTATTATTCAGAAATCATGTCTGTGTCATCCTGTATTATGATTGAGTAGTAGGCTAAGCTTGCTTAGGGTTGTAGGGTGTTAGCCGCATGAACTGAACACAAATAAGTGATCTTAACTGTTCTTCATTCATATTGTTCTTACTGCTTACATTGAACTGATCACTTAATGTTTGATCTCTGTTTTAATCCCCTAGCTAACCGCTTAGGAGATAAATTGACATATATTGAATGAGCTTTGTATCCCTAATTAGCGAGAGTAGATATTAGGGTATTAAGTGAACTAATCAGATCTTGTTTCAAAGGCTTGTTATTGCGTCTTGTTCCAAGCGAGAGCTTAGGATTCAAGGCCGATATGCAAAGGGAACAAGACCATGATAGTGGATTGTTCTAGCCGAGTGATCTGAGTTCTAGACTGCATTTCATCGCACTTGAATAGTTGTTCAGTTCTGCAATTGACATCCGATTATAACCCTAAGCCAGCTTCATTTAAATCGAATTTGAATCATCTAGGCATTCTAGTTACTCGTGTCACAATTAATTCTCAAAACCCCACTTGTTTCTCAGCTTAATATTGAACTCATAAGAGTAAAGAATAAACCGGTCCTGTGGATTGAATCTTAAATATTACAATTACCACTGTTAACTTGACAGTAGCAGGGATTCATTTTTAGTGTATCACACTCTGTGAGTCACAATTCAACTTGAAACTTTCTGACTTAAACCCCAATTCACTGCAGAAAATCTTCAACCAAATCCCCTCTTTAGCTGGCTCTGTGAGTGCCATGTACTCAGCCTCAGTAGTTGAAAGAGCCACAACATGCTGAAGAGTAGACCTCCAACTCACAGTATTACCACCAACCTTGAAGACATGCCCATATATTGACCTTCTCCTGTCAAGATCTGCAGAATAATCTGAATCACAGAATTCTTCAATCTCAAACTTGTCTGACTTCTTGAAATTTAGACACACATCTGATGCTCCTTTTAGATATCTCAAGATCCACTTAACCGCAGACCAGTGACATCTTCCTGGATTTGCCATGAACCTACTAACCAAACCGACCGCATACACTAAATCTGGACGAGTACCAATCATGCCATACATCATACTTCCCACTGCACTTGCATAAAAAAAAACGAGCTCATCAACCGTGTCTCCACAACCAACTCCTCTGGAGTTAGACTCTTAAGCTTGAACTGAGAATTAGATGGAGTTACAAAAGCCCTGCAATCCTCTATGTTAAAAGTTCTCAAAACCTGCTTAAGATACATTTCATGTGATAGCTTCAGAATACCCTTATTCCTATCCTTGATGATATCGATACCGAGGATCCTAGTTGCTGGCCCTAGATCCATCATCTCAAAATTTTCCTTCAAACTTGCTTTCAGCGCTTTGATCTTCTCCATATCATTTGCTGCTATAAGCATGTCATCAACATACATTAAGAGATATACTCTATCATCAATACTTGATCCCTTAGTGTAAACACATGGATCTTCCCTGCACCTCCGGAACTTTTGAGACTTCATAAAATCATCAAACTTCTGTTTCCACTTCCTAGGCGACTGCTTTAACCCATAGAGAGACTTCTTCAGTGGACAAACCTTGTCTTCGTTTCCTTTCTCTATGAAACCTTCTGGCTGACTCATGTAGATGACTTCATCGAGTGTACCGTGTAAGAAAGCAGTCTTGACGTCCAGTTGCTCCAACTCCAGATCAAAATTCACCACAACTGATAGCATGATTCGAATAGAAGCATGCTTAACCACCAGAGCAAATATCTCATTGTAATCTACTCCTTCAACCTGTGTAAACCCTTTAGGTACAAGTCTCGCCTTATGCATGCGATCTTCCACTCTTGGAATACCTTCCTTAATCTTGTAGATCTATTTACACCCGATTATCCTCTGCTTTTCCGGCTTTGGAACAAGCTCATAAGTATCATTCTTATCAAGAGATTGCTTCTCCTCTCCCATAGCTTTGTTCGACTTATCCCAGTCTCTACTTCTTCTAGCTTCTGCTAGCGACTTTGGTTCATCCATCTCCAAGCGTTCTGCTGCAGCCAAAGCATAAGCTACAAAATCAGATCCTTCAAACCTCGATTGTGGTCTGATGACTCTCCTTTCCCTGTCTCTTGCCAACAAATAATCATAAAAAAACTCATCTTGGTTTTGATTTTCCTCCTCTTCTTCCTCAGATTCCTCTTCCTCTTCTGATTGAGTTTCTGATTGTGAATTTTCCGAAGTATCTCCACCTTCACCAGTAGATTCCCCACTTCCTGAAGCTTCTCCACCTTGACCAGTAGACTTATGAACTGACCACTTTTAGTCGGCCCTTAAATAAGATCAGTGCTAAAAGTGAGTTTCTTCTTTTTCATAGAATTAGCCGCTTCCATCTGACCTGGATCTTTATACAGCTTCTCTTCATCAAAGATTTCATTCGTGCCGATAGTACATATTTCCTCTTCCGGTAACCACACCTTGTAACCTTTAGTACACTGTGGATAACCTACGAAGAATACCTTAACAGCTCTTGGACCTAACTTGTCCTTTGTTCTGTGTACATAAGCAACACAACCAAACCGCCTAAGGTGACTGTAATAAACCTTTGACCCTGACCACACGTCCTCTGGAATGTGAAACCGCAAAGATGCATTAGGAGACCTGTTTATCAGATAAACCGCAGTCGATGCTGCCTCAGCCCAGAACTTCTTCTCCATTCCTGTTTCTGCCAACATACACCTGATCTTATCTGCTATTGTCCTGTTCATCCTCTCAGACACTCCATACTGCTGCGGAGTATAAACGCAAGTACCTTCCACTCTGAAAAATTCTCACAAGTACCTTCCACTCTGAAAATTTCTCAAACACCTCATCTTTACTCCTTAAGAACCTGATCCAGACCTTTTTTGAGTGATCATCGATGAATGTAAGAAACTATCTACATCCTGACAGAGTTGGCTCATTCGAAACCGAGTCCCATAGATCACTGTGAATGTATTCAAGAATACCTTTTGTAGTGTGTTTGCCCTCTGGAAAGCTTTGCTTGTGGGACTTTCCAAATACACACTCCTCACAAAAATCTAAAGTGTGGACCTCCTTTGAGTCTAGATAACCTCCTTTGAGTCTGAATAACCTCCTTTGACCAGAAGATTCATGTTCTTAAGACTCATGTGTCCTAACCTTGAGTACCATTTGTTTGTCAAGTTCACATCAGCTCTGACAACAGATGCTTCTCCCTTCACCACCGATCCTTGCAAATAATACAGCCAATCTTGATATTTTCCAGATATCACTTTCTTGTCATTCTTGTAGAAAGTAACTGTGAAGTCTTCTCCTTCATACTTGCAACCGCTCTTTTCTAACTGGCCATAAGAGATGAGGTTCCTGCTCATGGTTGGCATGTATCTCACCTCAGTCAAGATAACCGTAGCTCCTTCTGAGTTTATGATCTTCAGCTTTCCTATACCTTTGACTTCACTGAAAGTATTATTTCCCATTAATACCTTTCCACCATCAATCTCTTTGAAGTCAAATAAAACATCTCTATCTGGTGTAATGTGGAATGTACATCCAGAATCCATGACCAACTCACTCTTGGGGTCTTTTTCACTTGCTGTCAAGATCATAGGAAACTCCTTTTCTTGAGCGACATTTGCAGAATCAGCTGCTTTCCCATTCTTCTTTTCAGGACAATCTTTCTTGAAGTGTCCTTCCTTCCCACATATCCAACACTCTCTAGCTTTATGTTGATTCTTTGGTCTAGATTTAGACCTTGAATCCCTGCTCTTGGATCTTCCACATGACTGGCCAGAACCCTCCCTCTCAGGTCTACCCCTGGCCACAACCAAACCTTCTGCATTTGACTTAGCCTTTCCAATGAGCCCATTTTCCTTTATCTCAACTTCCTTGGCATAAGCAGAACTGGTTACTTCATTCAGAGTCAGTGTTTCCTTCCCATTACCGTATTTAAGTGTATGAACCAGTGAGTCAAACTGCCTTGGGAGACTAGACATGACCTGGATTGCTTGGTCCTCATCGCTCACATTAATGTTCAAACTTGCCAAATTGTCTACCAGTTTCAGAAACACATCAAGATTCTCCTCTATGCTTTTGTGCTCTTCCATCTTAAAGGTGGCAAACGTCTGCTTCAAATAAATTCGGTTAGGTAAGGACTTTGTCTGATAATCCCTTTCCAGAGCCTTCCTTACTCCTAGAGCTGTTGTCTCCTTCATAACCTTTCGCAGGATCATGTTGCTAAGAGAAGAGCATATCAGATTCTTTGCTCTCTTATCCTTCTCCTTTTTTAGCGGATCAACCGGAGAACTCCTAGCTTCTGTGACCTCACCATCCTTTTCTTTTCCTTTAACAGAACTGCTGGATTATTCTTCTTCAAGAACAAAATCCAAGCCCTGAAGCTCAAGCTGCATAATCATTTTAAACTTCCATAAACCATAGTCTCATTGACCGTCAAACTTCTTCACCTCAAATTTACCTTGAGGTGGTTCCAAGACAAGACTTTATTCTCTGCTAAAGCTGAACACCCAGACCAACAAGCTTTAATTTCTTCAAACAACTCCAAATGCTGAACAGAACCAGAAACCCCTGAACCTGTGTAGCCAAACACCAATAGCAGATTAGAAACTGAAACTGTAACCTTTCTCTGCCAAAGCTGATGCTCTGATACTAATTGTTGAGAATAAGTAGATCCTTAACCGGTTTATTCTAACTTGACTAATTAACATTAGCACACTTCTTGTTCTTGTTTGAGTTTGTTAAAGACACACAAGCTTTGGTGACCCAGTTCCCTGTCGGTACATCTGAGGAGAAGACGGTATTCTCAACGATTCCCTAGTATCAAGTGTATACAAGAGCTTTCTTACACAACCACCTCTGAGTTTCTCTATCTACATAGAGACAACACGACAATAAGCTGAGGGCTTAAGCTTACTGAACCTGTGTGTATGGAGATGAAATCTACACTCTAAAGGGAAAGAAGTAGTCTGAGACTCTTGACCGGATCCCCCTTTGCTTCTCCACTATCTTTTGTAGATGCTCCTTCAATCTCTTCTTAGCTCTTGCTTCTTGCCTCTCTCTCTAATCTCAGATCTGTGTTCTTGATGTTCTGAATGTGTTTTTTTTTAAGGCAAGAGTTAGGTTTAGGGTATATATATATATTTTTTTTTTTGTTTTTTTTGTTTTTTTTTTTATGAAACTCACTAACTAATCTAGGGTCGAAATTTAGAGAGAGAAAAAGTGATAAATAATCTACACTAGGCGTTACCTTCCAGACCTGTCTGAAGAATCCGATCCCATGTATACCAAGCCCCAAGACAAGCGGTTATGTCAGGTTTAGTGTTGGAAATCAGCTTTGGTTAATTCATACGGTTCAAGGCAAGTGTGTAGTTGATAGGTTGATCTGCTTTAACATCTTTAGTGCTATCTGCAATCAGTAAATCTAAAATAGTGCTAAAGATTGGTTAGATATTCAAGTTTGAATCAATATAAGATTATAGTCCTTATTTTCAATAGCTAAGCATAATTTATTAAAATTCCTTTTTATATGAGAATAAAATAGATTATATCAGTAGATCTCCCCCCAGACTTAAATTACACTGTCCCAGTGTAACTCAGCCGGAGTTATGATGAATAGTTTATGATGTACGAAATGAAACAAGTAAGGAAGATACATCTGACCCGATTAGATATCGATCGATGTGTAAGTGGTACATCGATCGTCGTGTGGTTGTCTATGTCGAGCGATTTCGACATTTCGTCGTCGGTCGATATTCAAGTCCTCCTACTTGGGTCTCCTAAATCTGAAAGAAATAAAACGAAAGTAAATAATTGCTAGCTAATAAAACCAAAATAAAATACCTAATAGTGGGTTGCCTCCCACTCAGCGCTTGGTTATAGTCATTTAGCTTGACTGTGGTAGTGATTGGCTATTGGGTGGAGAAACAGCTGCTTGTTGGAAAGCAAGCATCCACGTCATCTCTGCACATTCTGGACCAAGATGCAATGAAACTTCTTGTGGCCTCATCATTTCTTGTCCATCTGTCATCCATCTTTTCAAGTACATTGGAGATGTTCTGTAGCCTTTCTTGAACGTTGTCAATGCTGACCTGGTGCCAGCCTATGTTGTCATAGGCGTATGCTGAAAGATCTGTCAGTTCCTTTTGCATTGACTCTATCGTCTTGTGTATCAGTTGCTCGCTGTTGGTGTAGACTCGGCGTCGATCGATGCGATTAGGTGTTCGTTGGTCGATCTCGGCGAGTTGCCATCGATCGATTTCGCTCGATTCCTGTCGATCGATGATGATATCTGGTGTTGGGCTGCGAGTTGCCTTTGAATGGCTTTGACTTCTTTCTGTAGCCATTCTGCGTGGCTGTCTAGTCCACTGATTTTGTTGTCGAATGGAAAGTAGATGTCATCGCAACGTTTGTCAAGTCGTTCCTCCATGGTGTCTAGAGCAGTGTAGATCTTGGATGTGATCTTGTCAACCTCTCCTGCTGTGTAAGGAAGTAACTCCACATGTTTCTTGCCATCAATCCAAGGCCCTCGTAGTCTGTCGATTGATGCTGATTTTGCCTGCAAAAAACTTTGATTAGTAATGTTCTCAATATCCTTTTGGGCATGAAGCAATTGACTAGACAATTTGTTTAAATATGTCATGACTGGTGATATAAAGCGGTCATGCATGTCCTCGTAAGTCCTCAGCCTCTCATTCATGGCTGTGACTTTAGCGTCGAGCGATGTGAAGGTACACATGTCGAACGATGTGGCTGGTTGTTGGTCCTTCTTGCGAATGGTGTCCAGATTGTGCTGTAGTAGCTCGATTTTAGTGCTTAGCCAGTCCACGTTGTTGTTGAGAGGGCAGTAAACGTCATTTATCCTCGTGTCGATGTATGAGACTTCCCATTCATCCCTGTGTTGTGTTGAGCATTGCGGTTCTGCAGAGATCTGGGCTGTAGGAAGACTGACGTCGATCGATGTTTCCTATGTTGCGTTGATCGATGCGGAGGTCGTAGCTTCCTTCTCAAGTTGCTGACGTAAACTCTCAATTTCTGTTCTCATTTCTGCCATACTTCTGAAAAGCTCATTGT
Organism: Brassica rapa; assembly: GCF_000309985.2. Classification (NCBI taxonomy): domain Eukaryota; kingdom Viridiplantae; phylum Streptophyta; class Magnoliopsida; order Brassicales; family Brassicaceae; genus Brassica; species Brassica rapa. The sequence continues at coordinate 7,715,985 of NC_024804.2, forward strand.
AGCCTCTATCCAAAGGCTGATGTGTATCTTCTACCAATGTTTTGAGCTCCTCTCCAAGTTTCTCCTGAGCTCCACAAATACCAAACACCATCTAATCGATTTCATATTTGGTGTAGAGTTCTGGTGCCAGTCTTGTGAGTGTGAAGGAAGTGGCATGTTCTGGAAGACAGATGTGGCTCTCTTCAAAAAGAGATGCTCTTTCCAGTAATTTCCTGATGTCGTCCTTTGTGACAGGTATCATCTTACCAGCTACGCCTCGTGCGTGTCCACACTCATCTCTGTAGACTCCATACTCGTCCCTTTGTTCCCAAGTGAACTTTCTGGCTCCGTACATGTCAAAAGCGCGGTTCCCAAATTCATACCGTCTGTCGATCGACGTTGGGTCATCTCTATCGATCGATGTTGGTGTTACCCTGTCGATCGATGTCTCCGTTGTTCCGTCGATCGATGCTTGCCTTTTGGTTAGCGTGATAGATCTGGATTGATTTCTGTTGTGGCGACTCCTACGTGGTTGTTAGGATCTGCTTGAATGACGTCTGGAGTGCCACGTTGCTGTGAGAATAGGTTGTCAGGTCCATTGGCTACTTGAAGGATGTCTGCTATGTCCTCTCTGGACACTTGTAAAATCCTTCCATCTATTGCACGTGCGTTGCCATCTGGGTCCCTGAAAATACCAAATTCATCAGGTGTTAGAAAACCGTAATCAATGTTTGCATAATCATTCAATTTAGAAATAGAAAGATTAGGGTTTAGAGTAGTATCGATCGATGTAGGTACAGTTGCATCGATCGATGTAGACCTTGTGGTTTAGAGTAGTATCGATCGATGTAGATACTCTTCCATCTTAAGATCGATCGATGTAGTGAAACCATCCATCTCCTTATCGTTAGCTTCCCTCTTAAGGTTTTTAGGAATCTTCTCCTTTCTTTTCCTTAACCTTCTCCCTTCAGCTTCTTGTTCTTCTTGAACGGATTCTGGTGAACTATTTAAAGGGTTGGGTTTTGGTTCGGGTGGGTTAGCTAATGGTTTAGGTGGTGGTCTGAGTGCGTTGATGTAATCATTATCGATTGAGGGTAACCGCACTCGGTATGTCAGAGGTGCCTGTCGATCGATGGGAGGTGTGTTGTGACGATCGACGTCGGACTCACTCTGTCGATCGATGGTTGGCTCAACCGATCGATCGATTTTATCATAGAAAGGGGAGGATGGGTGAGGATGCTTAGCTGCAAATTCTTCATGAGTTGGAATTCGAACTGCATTGCAATCAGTCGATTTAGCGGACGACATCGATCGATGACTGGAGTAATCCGTCCATCGATCTTCATCATGGTCTGTCGATCGATGCGAGTTCATCGACATCGGTCGACACCATTGAGAACCGCCGAGACTCATGGAGCTTTCGATTTCGAAGTCTCCTTCCTCAAGCTTTTCATTTCTCACCACTTGCCAGAAATCATCATCTATGATGGCATTTACGTGGTGTTTCCCTTTGTCGGCTCCTGCCTCTCTAGCGAAAGCTTCTTGCCACTTTATAGTCTCGCCCGTCTGAATTACTTGGGTTTCAAGTTTTCTCACCTGAGTCCCTAAGGTCTCGATTTTGGTGTTCAGATTGTTGTAGGCGGAGTCTATTTTACCGTTGAAATCCACGGTGATTTGTTGTTGTCCCAACAGTGCTCGATCAAGCATTTCTACGATCTTGCTTTCCTGAGTCTGGGGTGGTGGATTTTGGTAGTAAGAGTTCGAGTAGCTTTTGCTGTTGTTGAAGGGTTTTTGAAATTGTGAACTTTGGTTACTTCTTTGACCATTTCCAAAGAAGTTTCTGTTTCCGCCCTGGTTTCCAAATTTCTGGAATCCTGTACCTCCGATGTAGTTCACATCTTCTTCTCCTTCCGTATCTGCTACTTCTCCTTCAACTGAAAAGACTTGCTTCCTAAGAAGCTCGTGCACCACATCTAACTTAGCTCTTACTTCGTCCATCTGTTCCTTCCCGATAGAGGCTGCAGACTTCTTCCGTTCAGAGTCAGTGGTTTTGGTGCTGCTGGTGTTAGCAAGGTTTTCGATAAGTCTCACAGCTTCCAACGGATTCCGAGTAGTGAAGTTTCCTTCACTCGCCGTATCAAGAGCCATTTGATACTGTAGGGCGAGACCTCGGAAGAAAGTGCTTAGCAGCTGCACTTCGTTAAATCCGTGGTGTGGACAGTCTCGCTGGAAGAACCTAAATCTAATCCACGCATCTTTGAAGGACTCTCCAGCCTTCTGCGAGAATGCGGAAATTTTGTTCCGAAGTTCTTCAGCGCGCGCCTCATCGAAGAAGTTTCGTAAGAAAGCATTCTTGATGTCGGTCCAGGATGTTAAAGATCCTATGGGTTTCTGCCTAAGCCAGTGCATCGCTTCTCCATTCAGCGTGTATCTGAAGAGCTTGCACAGCAGGTAATCTTCGGGGACTCCTTCCATCCGAATAGCAGCGATTAGATCCTCGAACCGTTCCAGATGGTCCATAGGATGCTCGTGCAGTAACCCAGAGTAGGGTATCTGCGACACGAGAGTGTAGTATCGAGGCTTCAGCTCGAAATTCTGCTTCTGGATCTCTGGAAGTCGAATGGCTGATCTGTTGGAATAGTACTCATCTGGGCGATTGTAGTTGGCCAGTGGTTTCGATCGAGCGTCCTCATCTACAGGTTGAGCAGCTCCTGTAGCATCAGCATCAGGGATTACAGTCCCCTGAGCATCTATTTTCTGACCTGTTTCATTAGGCAGATGACCGGCCTGGTCATACAGGTTTCCGTTCTCGTCCTGTGTTAGAATAATAATGTTTACCATTTTTGACGACACGGTATCGATCGACGTACGTGGCGTAGTATCGATCATTGTCGAACGATCGGGATCGATCGACGATGATGGTCTGGTGTCGGTCGACGGTTGGTTGTGCGTATCGATCGACGACGAAGTTGTTGCGTCAAGCGATGTGGAACGTTGACCTCTACGGATGGTGCGTTCCAAATGAGCAGGATCGTCTGAGAACAGCAAGTCTTTCTCCTTGTTGCTTCTGGTACCGCTGGGTATGCACCTGAAAAGACAAGAAAAAGATTATTAGAAAGGGGGTAGAGAAAAGAATAAGAATCAATAAAACTAAATCTAATGGCGATCAAAGCTCCCCGGCAACGGCGCCAAATTTGATACCACTCAAATTACCCTAAGGAGTGTTACTCTCATCAAAAGAGGTTCAGATGTAGTACTTAGGGATCGAATCCACAAGAAGCTAGGGAACAATTAAATCTAGTGTTTCTTAATTCTAAAGGTTGTAAATGTTTAAATGAAATAGCAATAGTAACAAGCGAGTAAATAATAAATGTAACTTGGTTGGAAATGATATTAGATGCATGGCCACTATTCAGGTGTTGGAGATTATAATACCTATAGATGCCTAACTGTTGCATGCATGATATATTAGAGCTCAATCGCTTAACTCAGTGATCAGCTGTCGCATGTTTCACTGGTCAACAGACTACATCTCGTGTCTCAACGGTTAGTATGTCGACGACGAGAGAGTGTCGATCGATGGTCTATTAAGACGTCGACCGATACACCTTTGCCAACGTCGATCGATAGTCAGTTGAGGACATCGATCGACGGATTCTAGCCAGGCCTATGCGCGAGTATGATATGCCCTATTAAGATACTAAATTGGCGGTTAGCCCTCTCTAGAAATCCTAATATGATAGATAGATGTCAGGATGGGATAACAAGGGTGCTTGAGTATGCAATCCTATGATCAAGTTCTAGTTAGCAAGGCTAAAACAAGCAATGAATATAAATCTATCATGAATATCACAACAAGGCAGATCTATAGTTTGGGGCTAATCCCACAAACCTATCTGAACCCTGGATCTAATAATTGAACTACTCAGACATAGCAAAGCAATTCATAACAATAAGGAATGGAAACTCATAGTATAGATGAAAAGAAATGAAAACAAGGAGTTCCAATCATAAGTGATATTCTCTCCCAAATGAAACTTGTAACAAAACTAGGTCTATAAAAGCTCTCATGCCGTCAAAACACTTAGGCAGTATATAATCTACTAGGTTAAAAACTCGTCAGGGTATTTTGGTAATTTGGCTTGGCCTTGGTTTTTAAGTCTGCTGAATCCAAATGTCGCGTGTCTGGTGTCTCGACATCGATCGATGGTACTTGTGTATATCGATCGATATTAATCTTCATCTGTCGAGGAATCTCCTGGTATTGATCGTCAGCACTGATGCGCATCGATCGATTGTTCTTCCTCTCGTCGATCTCTACGTGGTCAGCTCGGGTGAAATGTCCTTTAAGCTCCAAAATGCTCCAAAGTCATAGCTTTACTCTGAAATGCACATAAACCTGAAAACATACCTAGAAGAGTAGAAAACATAGATATATATATATAATAAAATACTTATATACCATGGATAAAAACGGGTCAAATCCAAGGTATATCAATTTACATTGGGGACAGTGTAGTTTATGTCTGGGGGGGAGATTTAGTGATAGTTTATTATTTACTAGTCTTATTAAAACGTTTTTCAAAAAGTTTTATTGAGTCAAGAACGGGATAATGAACTTATAGATTTTTGCTTGTTATCTAACCACTCTTTAGCACCATTCTAGACTTACTGATTGTAGATAGTACTAAAGATACTAAAGTGGATAAACTTGTCAACTATTCACACTTGCTGAGATTGTTTGAAGGAATCAAAGCTGACCTCCAACACTAAACTTGACACAACTGCTTGTCTTGGAAATTGGTATACATGGGATCTGATTCTTCAAACAAGTCTGGAAGGTAAAGCATTGTGTAGATAGATTAATCACCCTTTCTCTCTCTATTTTCGAATTGTAGATAGATAGATAAAAAAAATTAATTATTATATATATATCTATTAGAGATTTATTAGAAAGGAATTCGAACATGACTTGGTGGCTACAACCATTAAGGCTTGCTTCATAAGAATTCTATAGGTAAAAGATTAAACGGGACTTGGTGGCTACAGCCATTAAAGCTTGCTTCACAAGGATATAGGTCAAAAATAAGTGAACATGACTTGGTGGCAACAACCATTAAGGTTTGATTCATGGAAGCCTGTCCGATCTTGGTCAATGATTTTGCAAATATAAGCATACTTTGATTAGGAGAGAAAATTAGTAGAGAGAGAATATGAACTAATGTTTACCCGCAGGTCCAGATACTTGTTTGAAATTCTTTGCATTCTGTGATCGATATCCCCAAGGTAAAGCCTACACTTTTATATATGCTAAGAAATGAGGTTGGTAGAGGGGAATGTCAGACACGATTTGCTAAGTTGTTGGCTAGATGAATTTGGTTGCTAAGCTAGGATATGATATAATGTGCTTTTGCGATTAGGACTTTTTAGATGTGGATTGCAATATTGTAGAGGTGATGATTATAAATTTTAAATCATGTGAGTCCATGTTGTTTTTAAATCTCTTTCAGAGAGACTGCATATTTATTTTGCTTGAGGACAAGCAAAAGGGTAAGTCTGGGGGAGTTGATAGACTATGAATTTGACCCACTTTTATCCATGGTTTATAAGTGTTTTAAATACTAATTATTATATTATAGAGTCTATTTAGAATATTTATAGGATCAGGAGTGATTTGGAGATAAGTGATGATTTTGGAGCATTTTGGAGATGACCATCGAGCTTGACCATCGGTCGATAATGAAGAGGAATAATCGATCGATGTTCATGTCTTAACATCGATCGACAGCGAAGCACGCAGAAAGCCCGTTTGGTTACCCCTGACAAGTTTTTACCTAATTATATAAGCTTTGCCACCATGTTAGAGGCAAGGTGTGCTTTCTTGTTTTATTATTTTTCACAGCAAGGTTTTCTAGGATTTTGATAGGTTGAAGAGAAGATCCAAAGTTATAATTTGTGATTGGAACTCCATTTATATCTATTTACTATTCTAGTGAAGTTTTCTTACCTAATTGATGTTATGAACTGCTTAGCCATGTCTTAGTAGTTTCACTGTTAGATTTTAGGGTTTAAATATGTTAGGAGGGATTAGCCCCAACTATAGATTGCTGAGTTGTGGTGATTGTAATTAGGCTTGTTCATTAATGTTTGTTTCTAGATTAGCTACCTAGAACTTGTCCTAGGATTGATAGATAAATGCGAGAGCTTCATTCTCATCCTAAAAACATTCTAATTAAGCTAAGTTTCGTGGTATGAGTAAGGCGAGAGCTGATCTAGTTAGCTTAGTAAGCTATCATTCAACCCGCGCATAAAGCTTAACTAGAAGCGCGTCGATCGATATCATTATTTAATAATCGATCGACGGAGCGAAAGGTGAATCGATCGATATCCCTATAGGATCATCGATCAACAATTTCTAATTGATCGACATACGATAGTTGAGATCATTAGATCTAGTTAATAGACAAGTCCAAACATGCACAAGCTGATAGACTCGTTGACTAAGTAGTTGACCTTTACATTATCATGCATGCAACTCATTAGGCATCTGTAGGATTATAATCCCAAGTTTCCTGAATAAAAACCCTAAGTCTAGCTATTTCCTTTTAAGCACCTAAACCTCAACCAATCAATTGAGCAAACACTTGCTTCATAAAAACTGCAATTTACATTTAAAACCATTAAAACACCCTGCTTAACAAATCATATTAGATTTCTTAAATTCCCTATCTCCCTGTGAATTCGATCCCTAAGTACTGCAACTCAACCTCGTATTTGACAGAGTATAACTCACTCCTTAGGGTAATTTGAGTGGTATGAGGATGTTCGCAAATGATCTAAACTAAGACTAAATGTTTCCCATTTTATTTCTGCAGATTCTTCTTGCATATTGAAGCTTCTTGTTGCTGTAGATTATATTAGCGCTGTTCTTTTTGTCTGGTTTTTAGTTTTTCTTCGTTCTGGTTTGATATATTTGAGTCTCATCGTTGTATTTGTCTTCAAAATTTGTATAAATTGGTGTGGAGCTGTGGTGTTATTGTTGGAAAATGGAAAAGACATTGGTTTGGCTACCGAGGTATGAATATGTTCCATATTTCGTTAAGTAATAGAAATAAGTTGATGATTTATGTTGATAACTAGTGGTTTTCCCGGACTACGCCCGGGTTACTTATATAAATTTTAGTTTAGTTTAATATATTATATTACTATTTGATTATATATATAATGCATATCTATCAATTTTCACAAAACATAAATTATAAAATGAATTTAAAATTATCTGAGTGCAAACGCTAATAATATTGAAAATAGATATTATATGATTTCATAACTATATGTTGTTGATTTACTTTTCTTATAAGTTTTATTAATGTTTTAGACGTATTTTTCAATTAATTTTATTTCCTTATTGCGATATTTTTATTTTTTAGAACTACTTGTTTCAATAAAATTAAATATTTTATTGATTCGAGAAGGGGTTATAATTATTGATATAAAAATAAAAAACTAAATCAAGTTGGGGTTAAAATCAAGTAAAATTCGGGCTTTGTTAATTTACGGTATTTCTTTTTTTTTTACGGTATTCTTCTGTATGAATACAGACCTCTCACCCAAATGAAATAAGATGTAAATATATAGATTGTATTTTTACTTCTCATCATTATTTTGTTACGAAGATAAAACAATAATTTAACAGATACTGAAAATTAATGTATGATGTTTCAATTTTTAATTTTCAGTAAAAGAATAATAATTTATTTGAAAATATAATTTTTATTTTTATTTTTAAAAGTGTATTTCAAAATTTAATCCTTAAATTATATATATAACTTCTAATAAACTCCACTAGCTTGCTTTTTGAAGTATTATCTTAAGATATAAAACTGATTGACCGTGTGTGTATCGAATGAAATAGACGAACTTAATATTTGTTAGTGTAGCATTGATGTTTGTTTTGGACATTTACTCCGTATCTGTGAGTTGCAGTTGTGTTCTTTTTTTAACATTGTGTCAAGAATGTTAGTCTATGTACTTTTTGATGTCATTTATGGGGTTTCACATATTTTTCCATCGTCTAAAGATACATAACTTTTTTTGGGTTTGTTTTGGTTGAATCTGGTTCTAAATGTTAAAGCATAGAAGGTGGTTTTGTTTTATTTAATATGGTAATAGATATGGTGGACAAATATTCGTCAAATGATGAAAATAATTTTGGTAATTAGCTTGTAATAGTAACATGTGCCGAACCGGTCAACTATATTGTAGCGGTAACATGTAATAGTTTCTCTTATACCTCTGTAATTTATCAAGTAATATTCAAATCCGGTGACTTTTATCTAATATTAGAAACAGGTTTATTACTTGTAGAACTCAGCGAGATTTTTTTTTATCTTCGAGTATATTTATTCTCATCATATTATAGTCAAACTCTTGATTCGAAATAATGACGTGGTTGGAAGTGTGAAATGGATGGAGGTGATGACTATGGACTTATGAAAAAGCTTGGGATTTGTAAAGTAAATATGGTATGTAACAGCGTAGCTAATTCATTCCATCAAAGTACTTTGATATTTTTTTTGGAAGGCAATGACTTAGTTTCGGAGGAGTTGATCAAGTGAGATAAACCAAACATTTATCTATCGAAACCGTTAAAGTTTAAGCTGGTAAAAGATAAGTACCAGAACAAAATAATCAACTGAAGATGTAGACGTAATATTACATGTGTGTAATATGTATATTGTTGTGATAACATTTAGCAGAATGGACCAGGAACGGAATGCACATGCGGTTGACAATGGAGAACATAAGCATTTAGCTCAGAGACCGTCATAGTTTAAATTTTCTGAACACCCCCATACTTTTTCGAACTTGTCGAGCAGTTCATGTCAGGCTCACCAAAACTGCTGTGTGAATATACCTTTAGTTGCAAGTTTAAAGACATCTAACCTCGGGACACACATTTGAGCAACTTACCAATCTGACCTGAGCTTAAACATAATGAGCTTCTAAGTTCCCGGCTGATTAACATTTTATCATGAGGAAATTTCTTTAGCTAGATCAGCACACAAACCTGCTGCTAGATTAGCAGCAGGTGCTCAATACTTATTAGTATGTGTCGGCGGTGAAGTAGCTGGCAAACAATAGGAAATTATGAGCAGTGAAAGACAAAATAACACAAGCAAATCATGTTTTGCATGATGAACCCTGAAACGTTGCAGGTAAATTCAAACCTATAGAGAAGCTGGCTTGTGAAATTAACATGCTCTAAAGTGTAGACCTTAAAATTGAAAGAAAAAAATCAGTTAGTGACTTGTTTGCAAAAGTAAGGAAATAAACAAACTACTCGCAGTTAGATATGTCTCTAAGACAATTAAGTAGCAGCTCACCATCTGGAGCTCTTGCGAAATAATTGCACGAAGAAAAGCTTTGGAGGTAAATAAATTGTATTGACGTCAACAGATATCTCAGGAAACTATAACAGGTACAAAATCATACTTCTGAGTGCAGCAACATTATGTCCTCAAAACCAACAGCTGTTGAGCTAGCTGCAGATTAATTTCCTAAGATCAAGATAAAAGAGACGTGAGCTTGCTTAGTGTTACTTGAAGTTAGGTAATGTGGTACCGAAATAGCAATATATCTTAACGACATGTTCAAAAAGAAGCAAAATCTTACCTCCACATTTCTCTTCGACTTCGGTGAGAGACCAGTGTCTTTTAAATAACAGAGATGCAAAAGATCCATGCCTCAGACAAGTAATTGCAGACGCTGGTAATGATAAGATCAGAAACAAAATTATTCAAACATGAAAAAGTAAGCAAAATATACATAACAATGAACCATATCACCAGGATTTGCCATAGTGCAATTGAAGCAACACCATTTCACAAACTCAGCTGGCATCTTCTGAGGTTCCCAATCACTATAGCCTTCCTCATCGTCTTCATTCAGCAATGCCTGTGCACCGTAAATATCTTGAAACGTCAACTCTCCTCTTGAAACCATAGCTGTTTTCTGCAAAAGACATTAACAGATATATGAACCCAAAATATTTGTGGCATAAAGTTAAACGTACAGAGGAAAATCAATGGTTTAAAGTTACGGATGATGATACCCCAGTGTCTCCATTGCTAAGCTCATTGAAATGTGTTTCACCACCATTGCCATGTTTTCTTTTTGAACCCACAAAAGAACTCTCGAGAGTTTCTACACCATTGTTACCTCACCGGTGACCGGAACTACTAACCAGCAATCTTCTCTGGGACAAAGTATAAATAGGGTAGCTATCAAAAATTAATGTGGAGAGACAAATCAAAACCGAAACTTGTTTTATTAACATGCATTGCCTCCAATTGTTTTAAATGTGTCACAGTGGTGGCTCTATATTTCTCCTGTAACCATGGATTTTCTCCAAACCTTTTCGAAAAGCATAAGATTGTTAAGCCATATATATGATAGAAAAAAAAAATCAAAGAGAAGCTAGCCGGTTCTCTGAGTCAGGCATCAGTTTCAGTTTCAGTCTCACTTTCACGCTTCACACCTTGCGAGCTTCCCGCCTCACACCAGGTATGAGGTTGCAGCATAGAAAAGAGCAATCTAAAAGATAGAGATTGCCACCAGCAGGTGTGTATTAATCACGTGCTTTACTGTCCGTGTAGGTAAGGCATATAAACAGCACGAAACATTACTAAATCAATGCACTTCACAATTCCCCCCCCCCCCATACTGGAGCTGTTTAAAATTACAATCACCAAATTCAAAACTATAGGAATTGCATCAAAAAATGAATCTCTTCAAGTTCAAGATCTAACCTAGGTTTTAACGCCGCCGTTGGAAAGAGTAGTGATGCGTTCAGAGGGGGTTGCAGAGATAAGACCAACTGTGACTTTCTTCCCCGTAATCTTGGAATGTCGAGGGCACTGCACACCCAGCGAATGTTGATTTTAAATGGTACATACTCTTGCGGAAATATTAAAGTAATTAAAAGAAAGCTTTTCAAGATTCGCTACCTTCTCATTGAGGAGCATGAAATCCACACTCATAAGCTCCCCAGATTTCTTAGCGTTCCTAGCCTCCCAAAACAAAGAAGACTTGTGACAACTCTGTCATCCAAACGACCAGCTTTCAAATCGGAGAAGTGGAGCTGAGTAATCGCCATTCTAAGAACTTCTACTTGTAGGGTTGTCGCAGGTAGATGATTCGTAAGACGTTTGAGATTCCTCTTGAGATCCTAGAGACTATATATATGTATCCAATTCGATTGATGGGGGAGGAGAAAAACCTGTATTGATGAGGAGAAAGTGGGTGAATTGATTGAATGCCATCAACACTTAGTTTCTCCGTCAAAGGAACTGGTAGAAGACAATATGACGGGAGTTACTGCTTGTGACGACAACTAAGAAACCCTACAAAAAAATCAATAAGCCCAAGAAATTTTCAAGCCCAAGATGTTTAATGATTTACGGAAGAAAGAGACATTGAGGGAACCGCTGACGTGTCAAAACCTTATATCATGATTGGTTGATTTTTCAATCCTGTGTGGACACTCTCCCAGTGGATTATATCTTCCTTTTAGTATTGTATTGATTGTCTTTTTCTAAAATCTTAAAAGAATCTTAAAATAATATTTTTGTAATAATAACTTTTATTTTCTAAATCTCTTTTAAATCCTAAAAAAAAAATATCATATTTTTGACACATGTCAAAATCTTAGAAAATTTGTTGACACATGTCGTGATCATGTTAATTAGCAACTTTGAAGAACCAAACTTTATATAATAAGATTTATATGTACTTACAAAGCTAGCCTTGACTATGAGGAAGAAGCAAAACAATTTGTGACATAATCAGTGTGGCCAGTTCGTAAGATTCGTTAGCTGAAACTACCTACAGAAGTTGAGTCAGTTAGAAAACCACCTGCCGTAAGCATCACATGTTATGTTTAAAATATATTTTTGATGTTGGAGTGAGATATTTTTTAATGAATATCTGTATTTACAAGTTTAGGTATGTTTTGTAGCAATGTGGTGATTTTGGAGCATTTTGGAGAAAAACTTAGACGAAACTCGTAGCTGCCCATCGAGTCAGCTGAGAGTCGACATTAGAGTCAAACGTCAATCGACAAAGATCCATTGTGGTCGACGAAAATCGGGGCGTGAGAAGGAAGCCACATGTCTTGACCGACTTAAAGCCCAAGACACACAACAATTACACAACTACCTCTCGCCGACTTATATCTATTATTTATGTACTCTACCATTGTCTTGTGCAATACACACTTCATATTCTATTATTTTCATACCATCAAAGTTTAGGGTTTTTAGTAGTTTTGAGAGAAGATCCAAGACTCCTTCAGAGCTTTGTATTGGAACTCCATTTTTCCTACTCTATTCTATTATATGCTTTTTATTCAGATTATATCATGTCTTGCTTGATTATGTCTGAGTAATTCACTTGTTAGATTTGGGGTTCATAATGTGATATACCATGGATTTTATCCACTTTAAGCTTAGTATATAGGTGTTTTTAGATACTTTATAGTTGTTTTGGATACTTTTTAGTATGTTTTCTGGTTTAGGTACGTTTTGGAGGAAAATAATGATTTTGGAGTCTTTTGGAGGCTTTTGAGTGCACAACTGCACATACATGTTAGATGTTTTGATATAAATGGAGACCTTCGCATTGTGCGATTGAGCTGATCATTTGCCACAAGATAGAGACTTCAGTTAGCTTTCCAATGCCACAAGTTTGATGTAAATCCAACGGTTAAATCAGAAGTTATGCATGTTTCACTGAAGAGTGTTCAGTCTGTCTAATGAGAGAGAGCTGTCGAGGAGATGAAGGAACATTGATCGACGGTGCACCCTTGGTGTCGATCAACGGTGATTCCAGAACATGGGCCGATTATATTTCAAGACTAACTTAAGCCCAGAAGCAACCAGAAATTACCATAATAGCCATAGACGACCTAAAACCCTATTTATGTATTTTCTAAGCCTTTGTTGACGGCTACGCTTTCTTTACAACTTGTTCTTAGTTTATGCTAGGAGAGAAGGGAGGAAATCCTTCAGAGTCCTCCTAGAACTCATTTGGCTTTCATATTGCTTTCTATTTTATATCTATTCAGTCTATGATTTTTGTGATAAACTGCATGCTTGAATAGATCCACCTGTTAGGTTTAGAGTTATAATAGTCATGAGGGATTAGCCCAAAATATAGAATTGCTAAGTGTCAGGAATATGAAACAACTAAAAGGTTCTTAATGCCTGTGTTTTAAAATAGCTAATTGATACCACTCAAATTACCCTAAGGAGTGATTTGTACTCTCTCAAATAAGAGGTCGAGTTGTAGTAATTAGGGATCAAATTCACAGGGAGCTAGGGAACCTAAGAAATCAAATATAATTTGTTAAGCAGGATGTTTTAATGGTTTTAAATGTAAGTTGCAGTTTTTATCAAGCAAGTGTTTGCTCAATTGATTGGTTGAGGTTTTGGTGCTTAAAAGGAAATAGCTAGACTTAGGGTTTTTATTCAAGAAACTTGGGATTATAATCCTATAGATGCCTAATGAGTTGCATGCATGATAATGTAAAGCTCAACTACTTAGTCAACAAGTCTATCATCTTTCGCATGTTTGGACTTGTCTATTAACAAGATCTAATGATCTCAACTATCGTATGTCGATCAATTAGAAAGTGTCGATCGATGATCCTATAGGGATATCGATCGATTCACCATTCGCTCCGTCGATCGATTATTCAATAATGATATTGATCGATGTGCTTCTAGTTAAGCTTTATGCGCGGTTGAATGATAGCTTACTAAGCTCACTAGATCAGCTCTCGCCTTACTCATAGCAAGAAACTTAGCTCAGTTAGAATGTTTTCAGGATGAGAATGATGCTCTCGCTTTTATCTACCAATCCTAGGGCAAGTTCTAGGTAGCTAATCTAGAAACTTACACTAATGAATAATCCTAATGACAATTACCACAAGTCAGCAATCTATAGTTGAGGCTAATCCCTCCTAACCTATTTAAACCCTAATATCTAATAATGGAACTACTCAGACATGGCTAAGGAAATCATAACAACAATTAGGTAAGATAACTTCATTAGAATATAGTAAATAGATATTAGTAGAGTTCCAATCACAAATTATAACTTTGGATCTTCTCTCCAATCTATCAAAATCCTAGAAAACCTTGCTGTGAAAAATAATAAAACAAGAAAGCACACTTTTCCTCTAAAATGGTGGCAAAACTTATATAATTAGGTTAAAACTCGTCAAGGGTAATCTTGTAAATTGGTGAAGACTTGGGCTTCAAGTCGGCTGTGACCAAATGGGCTTTCTGCGCGCTTTGCTGTCAATCGATTTCAAGACATGAACATCGATCAATTATTCCTCATCACTATCGACCGATGGTCGACCTCGATGGTCATCTCGGGTGCTTGCTTCAAAATTCTCCAAAATTATCCAAAATCATCACTTATCTCCAAATCACTCCTCATCCTATAAATATTCTAAATAGACTCTATAATATAATAATTAGTAGTTACAAGACTTATAAACCATGGATAAAAATGGGTCAAATCCATGGTCTATCACTAACTAGGACCTTGCCTTTAGATAGTAGGGCGCAAGCGGAAGTTTGGTTCTCTGTCTGATTAGTTTAGATTGTGCTAGGATTTCTAGAAACAAGCGAAAGTTGATTTAGTTAAACCTAGTAACACGTCAACCCGTGCGATAACGCTCCCTAGAAGGTTCATCGCTAGTTTCATCGATCGACGGGCTGAAAGTGTATCGATCGACACTTTCTCAAGAACAACAAGCGATAGCTGAGGTCCTAGATCCGGCGATAGATAGTCTAAATATACGAAGGTTGATCGACTATTCTTATTGTTTGAGTTCTAGAATATCCATATATACTTAAGCACCTATATCATTATAATCCTAATTGTATTAATAGAAACCCTAGTCTAGCAAACCATCATTCCATCAAACCCCAATCAATCAATGGAACAATTACTTGTTCACCTTTGCTATTTACTGCTTTAAAACCTACTTGCCTAGCTTAACTACATAACTAGATAGATCTATTGTGTGCCTTGGCTCCCTGTGAATTTGATCCCTAAGTGCTACAACTCGACCTCTTGTTTGAGAGAGTACAAATCACTCCTTAGGGTAATTTGAGTGATATCATTATGGTATTGAGGGATTAGCCCAAACTATAGAATTGCTAAGTTCATAAATATCCTTCATGGAATTGCTTGTAATAGATGTGATCAAGAGTAGCTAACTAGAACCTTGATTTTAGGATTGTGGACAACTACGACAGTAGGTTCTGTACTAGAATAAATTCCCTTGAGTTAGGATTGCTAAAAACAAGTGACAACCGATTTAGATAAAACTAGTGAACCTATCAATCAACTCGCTAACGCTTGCCTAAGAAAACATCGATCGATGCTAACTCAACAACATCGATCGACGTTCGATCCTTATCAACAAGCAGAAGCTGAGATATTGGACTTAGTCAATAGGATTCATTCGCAGCGGAAGTTAGAATACTTTCTCATAAGAATTCGAATTCTAAGATTGACAAACTAAGTATTCTATATCAGTATAATCCTGATTACCTGAAATCCTAGATTTAGCGCTTTCTTATAATTGTTTACAACCTCAATCAATCAATCAACTGAACAACTACCAAGTTCACCTCTGGTGTTTACTGATTTTAACATATTTGCCTAGTTTAATCACAACTGATTAGGATCTATTGTGTGCCTTATGGTTTCATTCCTAGGCACGACGACTGAACCTCTTATTTGAAAGAAAAAAATTCACTCCTTGTGATAATTTCAGTGATATCATCATTTAAAATCTGTCGATTGAAATTGCAAGGCCGAACATATGTAACTAATTCTAAAAGTCTCCAACTCTCCAATAATCAATGAATTTCAAGTCCAAATCATCCAAAATGTTATTTTATATGAATAACGTACGTGATAATGAGCTGTATTAAGACGTTTTGAGAAAGATCTAAAAGACTAGTGGGAGCTGCAATCTTCGTGGGTTCAAATTATTTACAACCAACCATCACGGGAGCTGAAGGGATTAATACTTATCACTTCATTTTGTTTATTTTTTTTTTGGTGGCAACAATTAAAATTTAAGAAAAAACGATACAGAAAGAACATGTAATTAATATAAATATGAATAGTATATATGTAACACATCGGCCCAACATACTGAAATACTCTTATCTCCAGCCATACGTGTCAAGACAACTTGTCTTTCAACAAAGTAAAAAAACTCATGAAGTGTTTGAAAAAAACTCGCCAATATGAACCAAACTTTCAAAGAAAAAAAAGGAAGGAAGGATGAACATTTCGACAAAATAAAAGTATAGGAGGATCTTTAGGAGCCCCAAACTCATCTACCAACAATCACCACATAACATAATAAATACTTAAGGTAGAACATCCAGTGAAAAAAGAGAAAAAGAACAAGAAACGAGGGTAAGCCCCAAAAGTGGCAACATGAGATCACGCCACCTCACGCAGTCCCGTCTCCGCTCATGTTGCCCCGTCAGAGCTAACCATCTCAATCGGTCCCGTAAGTTCAGCTTTTTTACTTGTTCATCCCACCTGAGGGGGGTCCCGCGTGATCCGCTCCACTACATTCTCAACTCTACACATAGACATGTCGTATACCCGCTGCGGCGATGAATCATGTCACTTCATGCGGTCCCTCCATGATCAACCAAGAAACTATGCAGCGGTTTACAGGTTTTCAATCTGTTATGTTGCACAACCACACATATACCTTAACCCTTTACCTACACATGCAATACAAATACGAGCCAACTCCTCCCATACCCCCAATTGTTTAGAGTCAATCTCCTATCGGCCTCTGAAATCTCCTATATCCCTGTTGCTTTAATGAAATATTGAAATCCGATTTTTCCCTTTTCTATTTTCGAATTTCTTTTTTTTTTAATTAAAAAAAAATCAAATTTTCAAAATTTAAAATTTTCATATTTCAGATACTATATTATACAATATAGTTTTACTTAGTTATACTGAGTTATACTTTGTTTTGCTGGGTAATACTGATGTTTAGTTATACTTAATGTTACTGAGTATTACTGAATGCCAGTTATACCAAGTTCTATTGAGTTGTACTGGTTATACTAAATTATACTGAGTGCCAAGTATACCAAGTTCTACTGAGTTGTACTGAGTTGTACTGAGTTATACTGAATACTACTGAGTATTACTGAGTGCAGTTATACCAAGTTCTACTAAGTTATATACGTTATACTACTAATACGGAGTAATACTGAATATTACTGATGAGTTAGTTATACTGAGTTCGACTAAGTTCTACTAGTTATACTGCGTAATACCGACTTATACTGAATCCATATCTGAAGATAAAATGAATAAAAACACGTGAATGAGAACAATAAGAACCATAAATTATTAAAAACTCAGATCTATAGAGAACATGAAGAATCCTAATCATAAAAAACCCTGAATCTTCTTTTACAATCCTAAATCAAAAACTCAACAATAAAAACTTATATCAGAGGAACAGATCTGAAGTGCGGGAAGAAGGAGATCTGAAGTTCATACGTTGAGCCTCGTCGTTTTGAATGAAATTAGAAGAAGAAGAATCGCCATTGATTTTGTTTCCATCACCTTCAACTATTTTTTCATCACCTACCGCAGATCTCTTTCACTGTTTACAGAGAAAAAAGAAGAAAATCGCGGAGAAAATAGAAGATAAGAGAAAGAGTCGCCGAGAAGATAAGAGAAAAAGGAATGGTTGTCGCAAAGAAAAAAGAAAGAAAAGGGAAAAAAAGAAATAAGAATAAAAAATAGAATCAATTGATATCTAAATATTAAGGTTAAGGGTATTACAGTAATTAGCTTAATTTTTGCATTAAAATAATTCAGAAAGAAATTGATTTTAGATGAGGTTATGTAGAGATTGTTGTTTCACATTTGGGGGTATGATTCTACAAATACTGATGTACAAGTCTCAATCACCCTACAACCAAATTCATCTTAACAACCTATGAGTAGATTTGGTGTTCACACAACGATAATAATATATATACATATAATTGACTCTCATCGTCGTATTTGTATAAATTGGTGTGGATCTGTGGTGTTATTGTTGGAAAATGGAAAAGGTATTGGTTTGGCTACCGAGGTATGAATATGTTCCATATTTCATTAAGTAATAGAAATAAGTTGATGATTTATGTTGACATCTCATGTTGATAATTTTTATGTACTTCAAAGCTAGCCTTGAGTATCAGGAAGGAGCAAAACAATTTGTGACAGAATCAGCGTGGCCAGTTCGTAAGATTCGTTTGCTGAAACTACCTACACAAGCTGAGTCAGTTACAAAACCACCTGCGGTAAGCATCACACGTTATGTTTAAAATATATTTTGATGTTGGCATGAGATATTTTCTAATGAATATCTGTTTTTAATTTGATTTTGACTTCAAGACTACTGCAAGTAACAAGACTACTGCAAGTAACATGACGACTAATACCAATGGTAATGCAAAATAGAAGTGCATCATGTTCGAATGTAACAACTCTGGACGGATTGTCGCTGAAGGCCGTGTATGTTCAACTGATCCAGAAGATCGTGTTCATTTTTTTCCCACTAGGTCCAAACAGTAGCAAGGTCTGGTTGAAGTTTTGAAGATTAGTGATGCAGGAGTGTGGAGACCAAATTCAGATGTTCAGTTCATTTTGGATGCAGTTTGCACCACAGTCGCTTTTCCTAATGATAAAATCAAACTTGTCTAAGAAATTTTATTTTCTCGTCTATTGATCTAAGACATTTTTCATCATTTTTCAATGAATTTTCTCGGCTCTTTAACTTTGTGTTGGTCTGTAATATTTCAACGGGTATGTGTATACTCTATGACTAGTTGCAGGTTCTTTTAATTTAAAGTTTTAGAAATTATTAAAATATTTCAAATAAATACATCTAATTCGAAAAAACCTAATAATAAAAATTAACAAAACCACAAAATATTAACCAAAATAATTGAAGGTTTAGAGTTTAAGGATAGTTTAGGGTTTCAGGATTATTTAGGGCTTAGGGCATATTTAGAGTTTATATTTTTTTGGGGGTATAATTTAATTTTACTTAATTGTTTTTACTAATTATACAAAACAGAATAGGGGTTTAGGAAATATTTAGGGTTTAGGGCTTATTTAGGGATTAAGGCTAATTTAACGTTTATTTAGGATTAAAAATCCAATTTACTTAATTTTGACTAATTACACAGCCATAGAATGGTTTTTTGCAACCATAAATAAATTTAATACATATATATAATTTTTTGAATTTGTGGGTTCATACTTATTGGACAATTACTTCTCTAGGTATTCACGGTAATCTATCATTATAAGTTAGTTTTCTACAAAACTCATAATACATGAAAATAAATTTTGTAAATTATTTATAAATCATAATTTGTAAAAGTATAAAAAATTTGTATTATTAAATTATTTTCATAATTATTTTCATAATTTTATACATATAATAAAAATTAATTAAACTCACAAACGATGAGATCCAATAACAAGAGTTTTCTCGGATCGTTGATGTGGCAAATATCTAGCCGTCGCTCAAATAACTTCAAAAAGCTATGTAAACCGTTAATTATTCTTCACTTTTCTCTCGCTTGTGCGATTACCTTGAGGATTGATGATGTGGCGTGAATCACACCATCTACAATCAGTAGAACAACAAATCCCATCCGTTAACTCTTATGTTATTTTCTTTATCAATCCGCAAAAATTAGATTCGTCATCATTTTTAAAATTCTCTCTCAGATTATAAAATGTAAAGTAACTTTCAATCTTGCCTCTCCGCCGGTAACCTGTGAACTCAACTCCAAAGATTCAGATCTCGAGGTACGTTCAGACGAATAATGTTGTCTCAAAAGTTATTTGTTATAATTTCATTTCTTTCTCTTTCATTTTTTACGAGTTCTGTTTTTTTTGATTTTATTGTTGTTGTCTCCTTACAGATTATGTTAAAGACCTTGAAGAACCTGCTCATATATATAGATTCTCCGTTTTAATGGATCTTCAAGAACTTGTATTTGTTGTTTACTCCGCCAAATTATCATGTATCAATGTATACCACGATGAATTTGCAATATTTTATTCAATCCAAAATTAAATTAACTACTTCAATTTTCAGTATATTTGTATTTGTTCTTCACAATTCAACTAAAAGATATTTGGAATTTTTTTAAAAAATATATGGAATTATGAATTTTATAAAAAATTTGTCAATAATTACAAAATAATTCCAAATTTCAAATTTTTTTACAAATTATAAAATAAAAAAAAATTTATAGAAAAAAACAATTACAAAATTCTGAAAACGGAAAATTTCTGACTTGATTTTGGATAGAAATGAAATAACATTTCCTCACCGTTACCCAAAACAAATAAAAATGCTATATTAAATCTTTTTATTTTGTCATCAACTTTACAGACTCATATTGACTCTGTGAACCACCCTGGGAGATCTTGATCCATGTAAACTACAAAAGACGTTTCCTTCCTAACATTGCGGGCTAAGCTATCCGCCTTCTTGTTATGCGTTCTTGATACATAGATAATCTCTGCTCGGAAAAAACTCTCTTTCAGGCTGTTTATATTTTCCAAATAACTTGCAAACGCTGGCCATTCTTCTGGTTCTGAAACCATCTTCACCAATTGAGAACAATCCGTTGCAAAAGTAACCTGAAATTGTCGTATATTTTTCATGCATTCCATTGCCCATAGTAACGCTTCCATCTCTGCATGAAGAGGAGAGAGGGAAGCTCGGACATTCTTCTAAGGTATTGTACCATCCTTGACCTGAAAAAAATATCATTCTCTTTCCAGGAACCATCCGTAAAACACCATCTTCCTGGAATTGACGGAAGAGTCGTAGCCTCTACCTGTGGAGTCCTCTTTTTGTCATTCAATATTTGTGCTTCAGCCGAGAGTTTTGATTTCGTTTATGCCAGTTTAAGGGTATCCAGAGGATCCACATCCAGATTACTAAAGACTTTATTATTTCTTCCTTTCCAGATGTACCACAATATCCATGCAAACTGATGATCCTCCATCTGTGGAATAACTCTCCAAAAGAGATGATCCATGTTCACAAAGAGAGAGCTTGTTGGGAACATAGCTGGATTTGTTGGAATCTTTGAAAGAGCCCATACCTGAAGTGCAGGAGGACATTAAAAAAAAACATGGTTGATCGATTCCTCCTCAACTCCACATCTTACACAACAAATATCTCCGGGTATCCCTCGCATATGCAAATTCTTCTTAACTGCTATGCACCATGTCACCAATTGCCATAGAAAATACTTAATTTTCGGTGGACATCGTATTTTCCAACAATATGCCTTCAAAATATCCACCGTGGGTCCAAACACCAATGGTGGTTTTTCCTTATCTGGGTATATCCATTCAACCTGATATCCAGATTTAACCGTATATTTTCCATTATTTGTGAAATACCATCCTTCTTGATCTGCTATCCGAGTTCTACTCAGTGGTATACTTTCTATCAATATTTCACATCTTGTGGGTCCACCAAAGCCCGGAGCGCCGGCGAATTCCATCTTCGCAAATGAGGATCAATAAGAGAATCCACTGTAAGGTCTGGGTAAAGATTGTGTTGATTTTTATTAGCTGGTCTCGGGCGAGTGGTTGAGAGCCAATGATCATTCCATACGGATATAGAGGATCATGTTCCCACCCTTTTGATTAGTCCTTTGCTTACAAGAGATCTAGCAGATACAATACTCCGCCAGCCATATGACGGAGAATATGAACGAATCAGATCTAGGAGTGATGCATTCCTGTAATACCAACCTTTAAAAACTCAAGAAAATAAAGTATTTGGCTTCTCTATCAGCCGCCATAATTGTTTACCAAGCATCGCTGTGTTGAAATCAGTGATATCTTTAAACCCTAAACCTCCATCGTCCTTACTAATATATACTTGATCCCATGATTTCCAATGCATTCCTCTTGTGTTGGAGAGGAATTTAACATTCTCACACAAGGCCCATCGGTTAATGAGATTCAGACCAACTTTATCAGGAGACTAACCGGGATCTAACATGACGATCAGTGTTAGAATCCAAGCTAATTAATTGGGCCTCGCGATCGAGTGGATCAGTCTTGGCCCATCAGGCCATCGCTCGGTCGACTCAGCCTCACGATCAAATGACCGACTGGATCAGTATCGGCCCATCAAGCCATCGCTCGGCTGGAAAACCCATTAAACATCAAATTAAGCCCAAACTGCCAGGGCGAACGAGTGAGAGACATGTAAAGCCTATAAAAGGAGAACGAATGGGAAGAAGAAGGGGATCCGCAAATAGACACTAAGAGATTGACGGCAAGATCTAGGGTTTACGATCAATCGCCTTGCTTAGTGTTTCTGTCGGAGTCTTTCAACAAAGCTCCGACCTTTTCCTTCTTTCCCTAATCTCTTTGTAACCTCGACAGTTTACCTCAAATTTTGAATAGAACGTCTTTGTAAGACCCACAGAAACCGAGTTCATTTTACTATCATTCGACCTACCAAACTCGTACTCAACATTTGGTGCCCACCGTGGGGCCTTACAGAGTAACGTTCACAAACTCAGTATGAGTCCCGACGACACACCCGCTGACGGTAGCCAACCGTCGGCCTCTGTTACGCCGGCTCCCGACGCTCCTCTCGCACTGAACCAATCCATCCCAGAGATGCTGCAGGCCATCATGGCACGTTTCATCCAACAAGAAGAAACCAACAAAGCTACGAGCGACCGTCTGGCCGCACTCGCCGCAGCTCTCGGAACCCTAGATGGCGAAAACGACAGAGCGGAAACGGCAAGAAGAAGGTTATTCGCAACCACAAACCCTAACCTTGGAGTCGAACAACCAACATACGAAGCAAACCCTACGAACGGTGAGGTTGCACAAACGACTGACGGCTCGGATTCTCTAACTAGCCGCCAGATCGCAAATCTGCAACTCTCACTGCGGGACATCCACTCCAAGATACATCATGTCAAGGCATCCACACCTGAGATCGAACGCGTTCTCGCCACCACCCGGCGAAACCCTTTCACCCAGCGGATAACCAGAGTCAAGATCAAGAAGACGGAGAAACTCCGTATCCCTCCATACAAGAGAGATTCGGATCCGACCGATCACATGACCGCTTTCAATATCGCTATGGGTCAGAATCACTTTTCTGACGAAGAAAGAGACGCAGGCCTCTGCCAACTTTTCGTCGAGAGCCTCTCCGGACCGGCCCTAAGTTGGTTTTCACATTTGAGAGAAGGTTCGATCGATAGCTTCGACGACCTGTCCGCCTCGTTCCTCAAAAACTACATCATGTGGTCCCGTCAAGGAACTTCCATGGCCGACCTATGGAAGTTGTCACAATCGCAAAACGAGAGTCTGAAGGATTTTATGGAAAAATTCAAGCAAGTACTATCAACGGTGCCTACCCCTGACCGCACTACCGTCAAAGCTTTAACCAATGCCCTTTGGATCAACTCCAAGTTTCGCGATTACCTGGGGATTAACCCAACCATAACCATCGAAGACGCTCTGCATGATTCGAAGAACTTTATCAAGATGGACGAAGACAGGAGAGCTTACAACGCCAAGCAGCAGGCTTTAAAGCCAACGGCATCAAAGACATCGAACGCCCAAGAGCCACGACAGCACGTCCCTTACCAAAAGAAAGGACCTGTCTATGCCATCTCCGAAGATGATCAATCTGGCATAGTCGCCGCGGTACGTGAACCAGGGTGGAACGTATGGGAACGCGATACTGAAGTAAAAACGCAGCAGTCCCGGAAACCTGCGCCCGCCAACTCTAAGAGCTCATACGACCAAAACAAGTTCTGCAAGTACCATGATATGAGAGGTCATGAAGCCAAAGAATGCAGACACCTCTACGAGGCATGGCTCGCCTCCACCAGCGACGGTCGCACCGAGGTCGAACCACCAAAACCAAAAGCGACCAAAAACAGTAAAAGTTGGAGCAAGAAGGACAAGAAGAAAAAATCCAACGAAAAGAAAGAAGAGGATTCCCCTCCGACAGATGATGGCGACCAGTCGCATCATGACAAGGAGTCGACCTCCGACGAAGAAAAACCAAAAGCTCGGCGAAAGATATTTACGATCCGAGCCACGACATCCACCATGGCAACGCCGGAGGACGATCTACGTCACTCACTCAACCGAAAAGCGGGAAAGACGGTCGAAAACCTCACTCTCACCAATACCTCGGTGCGAACGGAAGGAAGTAGCAGCACGCTTATGGAAGTCGATGGCGCACCACCTAGGATCAGTCGTTCCATAAGAAAACTCAATGTTTCAGACGCTCGACACATTCTAGACGCAAAGAGAAAAGATCCACTCCATCGGCAAGACGAACTTAAACAGGAACTGTCGTCAAACAATCAATCCGATTGCACCGAGACGACTGATCTTCGAGTTAAGCTTAACTCAAAGATCCCGGATCTCCGCGAAAAACTGAAACGATGCAAGATCGACCGCCCCAAAGTGGAGCCAGAGCCAATCGTTCCATATCAACGCAAGACTCAAGACCTGCGTACACATCTCAATTCACGTAGGGCTGAACGAACGGTACAATCTGAGGAAGAGCATCAAGAGCAGTTTCAGCACTTGAACGTGATCATGGGATGATCCCCTCCTGGCAACGATTCTGTCAGATCTGTGAAAGCTTTCCGACGGAAGGCAATCACAACTAAGCGCTGGCCTACCACTCCAGAGGCTAGCCCTCCAATCACCTTTTCTGCCGAAGACGCAGCAGGCGTCCAAATGCCGCACAACGATTCACTCCTCGTTGACGTCGGAATTAGTGACTGCACAGTAACCAAAGTCCTTGTGGATACTGGCAGTTCGGTCAATCTCATCTTTAAAAGAACACTCGTCAAGATGGGGATAAGCCTTGACGATATGAAACCTTCCGCGCGATCGCTAACAGGTTTTAACGGGTCAACCGAAACCATGCTCGGAACGATACGCTTGCGAGTGTACGCCGAAGGCGTTGCCAAAAACGTCAAGTTCTCCGTCATCGACGTTCGCGCTCCATATAACGCAATCCTAGGCACACCATGGATCCATGCGATGAAGGCTATCCCTTCGACCTATCACCAATGTATCAAATTTCCTGGTAACAAAGGACGGATCATTACCCTTCGGGGAGACCAAGCAGCCGCTCGAGATCTCCTCGTCGCCGAGGTAAAAACCGCAAGGCGACTTCCCACGTTAACTCAATCGTGGAACCAATCCAGAAGATATATCCTTTCAAGGAAGAGATTCTCGAGGTAGCCATAGACGACAGTGACCAAGCCAAAACCGTCCGAGTCGGCGCCAACCTTCCCAATGACACGAAAGACAAGATCATTTCGTTTCTTAAGGATAACGCCTCCACATTTGCTTGGTCTACCTCCGATATGAAAGGGATTGACCCAGGTGTAACTACACACGAGCTCAACGTCGACCCAACGTTCAAACCAATTCGTCAAAAAAGGCGCAAACTCGGCCCCGAACGATCGAAGGCCGTCAATGAAGAGGTTGATCGATTGCTTAACGCAGGCTCAATCACGGAAGTGAAGTATCCCGAATGGCTGGCAAACCCAGTCGTTGTAAAGAAGAAGAATGGCAAATGGAGGGTCTGCGTCGACTTCACATACCTCATGTCCTAAAGACAGCTTCCCCCTTCCTCACATCGATCGACTAGTCGAGTCAACAGCTGGCAACGAGCTGTTGACATTTATGGATGCCTTCTCTGGTTACAACCAAATAATGATGCATCCAGACGATCGAGAGAAAACAGCTTTCATCACTGACCGCGGGATATACTGTTACAAAGTAATGCCCTTCGGCCTTAAGAACGCCGGCACGACATACCAACGACTCGTCAACAATATGTTCGCCGAGCGATTGGGAGCCACAATGGAAGTATACATTGACGACATGTTGGTGAAATCCCAAAAGTCAGCCGATCATATAGACCACCTGAAAGACTGTTTTTTCATCTTGAACAAGTACGGCATGAAGCTCAATCCAACAAAATGCACCTTCGGCATAACATCCGGCGAATTTCTTGGATACATAGTCACTCAAAGGGGGATTGAGGCGAACCCGAAGCAGATAACTGCCATCCTTGACCTTCCTAGTCCCAAAAACAGTCGCGAGGTGCAACGGTTGACCGGTCGAATTGCAGCCCTCAATCGATTTATATCACGATCAACTGATAAATGCCTCCCGTTTTATGACCTGCTGCGCGGCAACAAGAAATTCATTTGGAACGAACGCTGCGAGGAAGCATTCGAACAGCTCAAGCGCTATCTTACAACGCCGCCCGTGTTGGCCAAGCCAGACAAAGGAGATACGTTATACCTTTACATTGCAGTCTCTGACGCGGCTGTGAGTAGCGTGCTCGTCAAAGATAAACGAGGCGAGCAACGTCTAATATTCTATACCAGCCAACGCATGACCGACGTAGAAACACGCTATTCAACACTCAAAAGATGGCGCTGGCAGTTATGACTTCAGCAAGGAAACTTCGGCCTTATTTCCAATCTCATTCGATCGTCGTCCTGACAAACCTACCACTACGAACCGTCATGCAAAACTCCAATCACTCGGGTAGACTCTCGAAGTGGGCCATCGAGCTTGGTGAATATGACGTCACGTTTCAGAGCAAACCAGCTGCAAAGTCCCAAGTGTTGGCTGATTTTCTCATCGAGCTAACGCCGGAACTCGAACAAGATTTACAACTGCCCAACGCCACCTGGATCTTGCACGTCGACGGCTCATCCTCCATTAAGGGCTCTGGAATCGGTATCCACCTCCAGTCCCCCACCGGCGAATTGCTCCAGCAATCATTTCGACTTGGTTTCAAAGCATCTAACAACGAAGCAGAGTACGAATCCCTTATTGCTGGATTACATCTTGCGCAAGCAGTCCAAGCAAAGCGCATCCACACCTACTGCGACTCTCAATTGGTTGCTAATCAATTTAGCGGGGACTATGACGCTAGGAACGAACGAATGGACGCTTACCTTAAAGTTGTGCAAGACCTAACCAAAAAATTCGAGTCTTTTCAACTAATAAGGATCCCCCGCGGAGAAAACGTCTGCGCAGATGCTCTAGCGGCGCTTGGGAGCAATCCAAGAGATCAAGTAAAGCGGACCATTCCAATTCAGCAGATTGACAAACCAAGCATCACTCTATCGCACGATGAGAGCGATCACGTAGTAGCAATCGACGCATCAGAAGAGATGGATACAAGCGAATCAAGCGATCGACCGAGTGATACACCGCTTGACTGGCGAACCCCATTTATTCGTTTTCTTTCAAACGGATCACTTCCGCAAAACAAATGGGAGACTACATCGTTGGACCTCCGCCAAAGTTCTGTTAACATGCCTTGATGTAGAAGAAGCATCTCTCGCCATGGCTGAAACCCACGAAGGAGCGGCGGGGAACCATTCAGGCGGACGAGCGCTGGCCCTTAAAGTAAAAAGCCTCGGCTTTTACTGGCCAACCATGGTTGCTGATTGCGAGACGTACGCACACAAGTGCGACAAATGCCAACGACACGCACCAAACATACACAGTCCGACCGAAGCTCTACAAACCATGACAGCTCCTTACCCATTCATGCGCTGGGGGATGGATCTCATCGGACCAATGCAAAGTTCCAGGCAACAAAAATACGCCCTGATCATGACAGACTACTTCACCAAATGGGTCGAAGCGAAAGCACTCGTCCACATCACAGACAAGGAAGTCCAAAACTTTGTTTGGAAGAACATCATTTGCAGGCACGGCCTTCCCTACGAAATCATCACTGACAACGGCTCCCAGTTCATTTCTAACAACTTCCGCGGTATTTTAGAACGATGGGGAATTCGTTTGAACACGGCGACGCCTCGCTACCCACAATGCAACGGACAAGCCGAAGCCACCAACAAGACAATCCTGGACGGCATCAAAAAACGCTTGGACCTCAAAAAGGGTCATTGGGCCGACGAATTGGATGGAGTACTTTGGTCACACAGAACAACCCTACGGAGTGCGACCGGTCAAACACCATTTTCTCTGGCATACGGAGTCGAGGCAATGGCTCCGGCGAAAGTCAACGTTACAAGTCTTGGCCGAGCAAAGATGCCGCGGAACGAGGAACTTAATAGAGAAATGCTATTTGATGCCTTGGACGCAATCGAAGAACGAAGAGACCAGGCGCTGCTCCGAATCCAGAACTACCAACACCTGGCTGAATCTTATTACAACAAGAAGGTTCGCGCTCGACCGTTAGAACTCAACGACCAAGTCCTCCGTAAAGTGTTTGAAAACACGAAAGAATGGAAGGCCGGCAAGTTGGGGACAAACTGGGAAGGACCATACAAGATAGTCGAGATAGTGAAGCCTGGTGTCTATCGATTGGAAACCTAGGCTGGCGAACCAGTACCACGAGCGTGGAACGCTGCCAACCTTCGGAAGTACCTTACCTAACTGTCTACCACAGAAAAAATAAAAAATAAAAAGCAAGCGAATGACCTTACCGTCACTTTCGCTTAGGGCCGAACGAATGACAATACGTCACTTTCGTCCAGCTCCAGACAGATGACAATACGTCACTTCTGTCCAAACACCGAATGAGCACGTTTTCGTCACTTTTGCCTTAATCTATGGCAAATGACCAAACCGCCGTTTGGTCAAATCGAACTACGATTGGCTTGATCCCTTTACCGGGGTACGTAGGCAGCCTGCCACCAGGTCCAGCCATACTCCAAAAAAAAAAAAAAAAAAAAAAACATACACATAAGTTGGAGTCCTCACCAAAGACCCCGCGCGAACGCTTGTATGTCACTTCCGATCGACTCGGATGACTATACAGTGCACGGTCTGGACTCGCCATCAGCATCAATGGCAACTCCTTGTTAAAGTCCCATCGACGGGAGCTTATCGGTCCTCCATCTTTAAAGTTGAAGTCCTCACCAAAGACACCGCGCGAACGCTTGTGTGTCATTTCCGATCGGCTGGATGACTATACATCGCACGGTCCGGACTCGCCATCAGCATCAGTGGCAACCCCGTGACAAAGCCCCATCAATGGGAGCTTCTCGGCCCTCCATCGTTGAAGCCAAAGTCGCTTAACTGGAGTATTCACCAAAGACATGACGCGAACGAAAGCTTCTCGCAGCCCCATCAACGGAAGCTTCTCGCGGGTTTAAAGCCCCATCATTTGCTCGACGGTCAAAGAAGCCAGAGATCATATATACATGTCGGCCACCAAGAAGCTCGAGCGTAAGTTTGAGGATCAAGAGGCTCACCGCGCAAAAATTCTTTTCGATCCTAAGACAAGTTCGCGCATTGCTCGCAACTAGTCATTGTCGCTTCTCTAGCAGCCTTACCCCAAAGGCTAATCTTCTCTTTGTCAAAATGATGCACACATTACATAGAATTTAAGGGAGAACGTCTGAAACTAGAAGAATAAAGATCCAAAAGATACAACAACGGTTTCAGACCAAAATGCAACAGCAAGCGGCCGACCAAACGAGAGACAGAGCTCAGAGGTCATAACAAAAGGTGCTAAATAAAAAAAAAAACATAAGTAGTAAAACAACAACAAGGAAGAACGATCAACCCTCGAAGACTATTCTTCAATGGCTACTTCCGACGAAACAACACTCCCTGCTTCTGCGAGCCCCGCAGGTATAGGAACCCCAAGACTGTCCTGAGTAACCGCACGATCATCGGACGTGACAGCCGCCGATCGACAGGCAACGGCCGGGTCCAAAGCAGCGGTCGAACTCTCGCGACAAAGGACAGGAGATCGAAGGACCGTCGCAGAACCAGAATCAACGGTGCCGAAGGTTGATCCAAATTGGTTCCCACAAGGAAGCAAGTCCCTACGAGGAGGTGAGAGAGCAAGATCGTGCTCCGTGATAACTTCAACACTAACGTCTTCTACCTCTTTCTTGAACTTCGCCTCGTTAGCAGTCAAGAGATCCTTCAGTTGTTGTGGGACGGACAGCCCCTTTTTCTCCAATAAACTCAACGCGTCCAAGGTTCCAAGAGCCGTACCGTGGAGTAGACGCTTCTCCTCCTTTTCATCTCGATCGGTAATATACTTCCGAAATTTGTCGAAACGCCTATTAGCCGCAGCAACAACGCAACTTCTCTCGGATAAAAGCTCGCGATTGCGAGATTGTCTCATGCGATCCATCGCTCTCTTCGTCCTCTCAAGCTCCTCGACCTTCTCCGCCTCTATCCGAGAAATTGTGCTCCGGGCGGTCTCTAACTCCTCCTCAAGATCCGCGGCCGTCTGGATCGCTTGCCGACGCTCGCGGGAATAGCGACCTCGCTCAGCGGCCAACTCCTTACCCCTATCGTGCTTCTCCTTTCTAGCCGCTTCAAGCCCAGTCTCTTTTATCTTAATCGTCTCTTCAGCTTCCTTAAGGTCCAACGTCATCCTCTGCAAAGCTTTTTCGTACTCCATCACGAGAGCATTCTTCCGGGCAGCAGCCTAGACCAAGAGAAAGCCAACAAAAAGAAAAGGATCAATCGCCACCCAAGGGAACAAAATAAGTAAGCAATCAAACACAATCCCTCAGACAAATGCCTAGCTCCGCATCCGCACGAAGTGATTCAGCAAATTTGTCTGGAAACGCAAACTCAGAAACAGATAGCGTCGTTTGTGTCCTACCGTCGATCGGACGAGTCACCTCACCAGGCTCCCGGGTATCCCCCCCCCCCCCGAAGACTCATCTCCGGGCGGACCCGTAGAATCCTCTATGGGAGCAACTTCATCACCTTCCTCCACCTCGTCACCACCCATTGGTTCGAGTTGCGTTTGAGCAGCCTCCCTTTCATCTCCATCCAAGGGAGGATCGGCCGTCACCTCTTTGGAAGACTTAGTCCTCTTTCTCTTCTTCTTCGGCGGACGAATGTCAACGGATCCTTCAACGCCAGAATCAACTGTAGCGATCACCGGCGCCGGCGCCTGATCGATCGATGTGTCCGCAACTGCGCTACCCGTCCCGTCCGTGTTCGCCGAAGGGCCACAGTTTGCGTCCCTCAGTTGAGCAGCTGATATATGGTGTTTTATACATCTTGTATATATGCTTTTCAATTGGTTTTCAAGTCTTTATTGAGTCTTTCTAGTCCTTTTCGAGTTATTACAGGTCTGGAGTTGCATTGGATGGGAGATGGATCAGCTGGAACAAAAGAGGCAGAAAACAATGCAATTTGGTGGTTTTCACGCAGAATAGTCTTGATGACTGTTCCGGATAGCGGAGCAACCCGAGTGACTGTTCCGAGTGAGTGTTCCAGCGGCAGTGATTTTTAAGGAAACTACAAGTCATTACGGGATTTGCCCTAATTATCCCATCTTTTTCTCCCAGCCGCCTGTGGCTTTGATATATCATATTTTTCTCTTTCTTTTTACATTCTACGCTATTCTAGACAGAAGAAAACCATTGGAGACTTTTGTGCTTTTGGATTGTAAAGGGAGAAGGCTCCATCTCTCTCACCATAGAGAAGATTATCCTGAACCCTCTTTCTATCTCTTTTATTTACATGAAGTCTTATTCAGAATTGATCTCTGTGTTTTCTCTGTTCATGGATGAGTAGTCAACTTGCTTAGTCTAGGGTGTTCGGGTGTTAGATCCGTGAGTTAAACATAGATAAGTGAAACCATTGATTGTCTTCATTCATAACTGTTCTTAATGCTTGCATTAATCTGGCCGCTTAATGTTAGATCCTAGGTTTAACCTGTTCATTAACCGTGTAATAGGTTGCTAGATCTGTTATGAATGAGCCTAGCATCCCTAATCAGCGAAAGTAGATATTAGGGTGTTTGGTGAACCTATCGGACTTGATCTCTATTGCTTGCTGTCGCATCTTGATCCAAACGAGAGTTTAGGTATCAAGATCGATCAGCATAGGGGGCAGTTCCACGACAGTGGGCTGTTCTACTTGAGTGATCCGAGTTCTAGACTTGCTCTTAATTAAACTTGAATAATTGTTTGGCTCACACTTGCTTAACACCCGACCAAACCACCCTAGGCTAGCATTTTAATCATCTGAAATCTTTAATTAATCTTTTTACTTGCTTGTTACGAAATCAACTTTAAAACCCCCATATTGTTTTAGCTTGATATTGATCCCATAAAGATAAAGTGTAATAGTTGGTCTCTGTGGATTCGATCCTAAAGTGCTACATCGACATACCATTCGATTGTGGTAGTGTGCACATTAGGTTATTTGGTGTGCGTATACACGTAATATCAAATTGGCGCCGTTGCCGGGGACCATCTTTTTACCTTTATTTTTCGGTTATTTATTTAGTCTAAGACCTCTAACTTGCCTTATCCTTTTTGTTGCAGCTAATGTTCCAGGTGCATGACCAGTAGACATACTCGGAGAAACGCACAAGGAGAGTTAGTTACATTTACCAACCAGGAGCTAGCAAGGTTAGAAAGAACAAATCGTCAACAGCCAAGGCAAACCGACACCACTATGGGTGATCACGCCAATCAGGATGATCTCGCTGCGGCTATGGCACTCATGCAGCAGCAGATGCAACAAATGCAGCAGACCATCCAAGCTCAGCAGGATGCTGCTGAACAGGCTGCTCTCGCGCAGCAGGAACAACAGGCGCAGACTGTTCCAATCGGGCAGAGAAACCTTCCGCGTAACATCCCTACTACGCGCTCTGCCATTGTTCCTCCACTCTGCACCAGGCAGGACTTCGAGATCAAGCCTGCTTTGATTGGTCTAGTACAGAGAAAGGTGTTCTCTGGTCTCTCTACAGAAATTCCAATGGAGCATATTGAGAGCTTCGAAAAAGTCTGCAGTTTCACTCGCGTGAATGGTGTTCCACCAGACTACATCACGTGCATGTTATTCCCATTCTCTCTTGATGGAAAAGCTGCACGGTGGTTGAACTCTCTCCCTACCGGCTCTCTTACTTCATGGGAACAGGTCCGATCAGCGTTCCTCAGCCATTTCTACTCTAAGGCGAGAACATCTGCATTGAGGAACAAGATCACCTCCTTCAGACAGCTCACTGATGAGCCTTTCTGCGACACATGGGAGCGCTTCAATGACTATCGCAGAGAATGTCCTCACCATGGATTTGATGATGATTACCTCCTGTACATTTTCTATGATGGAGTGGACTGGAAATATCAAGGTGCTCTAAACTCTGCGAGCAATGGAGACTTCATGACTCAAACCACTGATGGAGCGTTTAAGCTGATTGAGAACATGGCTGCTAGCTCAGCTAATAAGAAAGAGGAGAGTGATTGCTCCAAGAAAGGGAACAGTTCTGACACCCAGAAAATAGATGAGCTGACTGCCAAGGTTGATCAGCTACTGAAAAACAACCAAGGGCACATTTTCAGCATGGAACAACCTACGGCCGGGCATATTCAGAACCAGAACCAGCGACAACCGCAGAGCAATCCGCATGCTGTTCCAGCTACCGGGAACAGTCAACCAGATGAGCTGAAGGGTCTGGGTATGATGATGCAACAGCTGTTGCAGGGTCAGCAGGTTCAGGCCAAGGCGTTGAATCAGGTAACCACAGAAATGGATACCAGGATGGGCAACATGTTCACTGAGCTGAATAACAAGTATGACAATCTTGCGATCCATATGAGAAAGATCGATGTTCAGCTTGCTCAAACAGTTGAGAGTGTCAAGAGGCAACAAGAGACGCTCCCTGGAAGAACTGATAAAAATCCTAGGACTGAACTGTAATGCAATAGAGCAGCCGTTTGCTGAGACTGTTCCAGGCGCAGAAGAGAGAGCAGAGCAGTCTAGCTCTGCAGTGACTGCTCCCGACAAATCTGCTGAAACTCCACCATGCGAGTCTATGTTCCTAAGGTTCCCTATCCAATTCCACCTAGACATCTGATGGATCCCATTAGTGAAGAGCAGCTGATAGGTTTTAACAAGATGGTGAGAAGGCTTCCTAAAGAACTTGCATTCGAAGATGCTCTGCAGATTCGTCCATTGCTCCAGTTCTTTAAATACTGTAGAGAGACTCAAGAGGAGATCAAGGTCCTCTATACCAAAGCACTGTCTACACCAGCACTGAAGGTATTGCCTAAGGTTGATGATCCTGGAAAGTTTGTTTTCCCATGTTCCATCGCAGGAACAACCTTCAAGGATGCTCTTTGTGACTCTGGTTCTTGTGTGAATCTCGTCTCAAAGGCTATTGTAGACGATTTGGGTATTGCTGATGTTGAGCGTTCTCAGCTGACCCTGACCTTTGCAAACTCTTCCAGAGCAGTCCCATATGGAACCATCCGCAGCCTTCATGTTCAAGTAGGAGAATGCATTATTCCTGCTGAGTTTCAAGTTGTTGAGATGAACAAGGATCATGAGATGCCTTTGATATTTGGAAGGACATTCATGGCTACTGTTGGAGCAACCATCGATATGTCCAACAAGAGAGTCTGCTTCTCCAACATTAACAAGAAAGTTTTCTACAAGGCTGTACCCACCAGATCTTCCTCATCACACGCCTCTCGCATCTCAGTATTTGATGTAGAAAAGCTGAAGGTTGTTCCAGAGAAGGAGCATGGTGATAAGGGTGAGAACAGGCTGTTATCTGATGAAGATCCATGCACTGATCCTACTAAATTCAGAGGGAGTTCAAGGGTGAAACAGAAAGTCCAGAAGAAAAGGATCAAGGGAGATCCTACAATGACTTTGATACCTCTCAAGTGTGATGAGAACTCCATTGAGTATGAGGTAAAGTGCAAGGGTACCTCTAAACCTTTCTCTAAAGTCAGAGCTATTCTCACACATGAGCTGAAGGAGAAAGGAAAAGCTGCTGTGAAAGGGTTGTTGAGCAGAGTTCTGGAGCTGAACATGTCTGATTGTGGAGCTTGTTTTGGAACAAGCCCTCCTGCTCAACCCGACTGATCCCAGTCACCAAGTCAAGCTAGAGACTTAAACCAAGCGCTTGGTGGGAGGCAACCCACTGGTAAGTGTCATTAACATTAGGAATTTCTTTTTACTTATTTTTGTTTTTAGTTTGTTGAGTCTCAGGTCACAAATCAGAAAATCCGAGACCCTTGACTGGAGCAAGCAGCTGGCTGCTCTCATTCCAGAGCATCCTTTACCGGAGCAACCGCGTCTTGCTCTGTCAGGCTGCTCCGCGCCAGGTAAGTATCTCGAACAAAAAAAATGTTTATTCTTGATTTCACCTTCTCTATGATTTATTTTCACACCAGGGACGTTGTGAAGTAAGTCTGGGGGAGGGTTTTCGTCGTTTACTAACTCGTTTCTTTCTTTTGTTTTTCTTTTGGGTCAATTTGAGTAAGTTTTTATTGAGTCAGTCAAAATTTTGTGGGAATTAGGACCTTATTCTGTGTTGATCACTGACCACCTCGTGCTTTAGTTATCTTATTCAGTGACCTTAGCAGTGGCGAAAGACACACATGTGGACCTGGAACACCCTGACATATCTCACTTGATTCTCCAGAAGTTCTCAGCCGATCAGGTTACACTGGGTAGACTTAACTCCACCTTACTTGAACCTAATCTTAACTGAAATTCTTCTTGTTATGGGCATTAGATCAGGGAAACGAGAACACACTCATGACTTCTTATCCTTTTTATCCATCTTGCTGATCCTGAGTGGCTAGCTCATCTTTAGCTAGTTCCCACCCTGCACCTTAGCCTTTATTCCACCTTCATGCATTTGTTTTTCAGTGTCATATGTGCAGATATGTGCAAAAAGGTCGGAGAGGAAAGGATCAACGTAGCCTGCTACTCGTTACTGCTGCAGAAATTCATCAGAAAGGAGAACAAGCAGATTAAGGGAGCAACCGCTCCATAACCAATGAACTGCGCAAGAGCAGGGGTGGAGAACCAGAATGGTCGCGAAATCAGAACCACCAGTGGCACTCAGAACGATCATGTATTACCTCCTTCTTCGTCACATCACCATATCAGTCTCAAAAAAAAAAAAAAAAAAAAAACGAGATTAATGTGATGGAGAAGGGGAAGAAAGAAAAGAAACATGGAGCCACTGGAAAGGTCGAGCAAGAAGTTGGTACCAAGTATTGAAGAGTGTGTAGAGGAAAGTGGAAAGCAGAACAATCAGTTGCCTGTTCCGTCATCAGAACAGTCGCACCAGATAGAGCAAAAACGAGTAGAGGCTGTGGACATCAATGGATCTATCCTCTCTTGTCATTTTGTGTGATATCCTGCATCCTCTTCAATGAAATGGTAGCCCCTAAACACTCTTAACTCCACCATTAAATAGCCTGTTCCACACTTAGACCTTCTACCCTGAATGATGCCTGTGATGAGAAGCTCACGCTACTCTTAAATGAATGTAGGGAGTTCTGTCTCGATAGTGTTGCTTTTTCAGGTTTTAGATGAAGAGTATGGAGCCGATTTTTGAACAGCAGTCAGTGGGGTTCTGGTAAGGGTGTGTTGTCCTAGTTTTACTGCTTGTATGGTTCAGAGATTCGTGGTTAAAGTATGGTTGATGAGAATAGGAGAGTTCCCACACTTTCAAACCTTTCTCCCTGTTCTTGATACTTGACATTGTTTGAGGACAAACAAGGATCTAAGTCTGGGGGAATTGATATATGGTGTTTTATACATCTTGTATATATGCTTTTCAATTGGTTTTCAAGTCTTTATCGAGTCTTTCTAGTCCTTTTCGAGTTATTACAGGTCTGGAGTTGCATTGGATGGGAGATGGATCAGCTGGAACAAAAGAGGCAGAAAACAATGCAATTTGGTGGTTTTCACGCAGAACAGTCTTGATGACTGTTCCGGATAGCGGAGCAACCCGAGTGACTGTTCCGAGTGAGTGTTCCAGCGGCAGAGATTTTTAAGGAAACTACAAGTCATTACGGGATTTGCCCTAATTATCCCATCTTTTTCTCCCAGCCGCCTGTGGCTTTGATATATCATATTTTTCTTTTCTTTTTACATTCTACGCTATTCTAGACAGAAGAAAACCATTGGAGACTTTTGTGCTTTTGGATTGTAAAGGGAGAAGGCTCCATCTCTCTCACCATAGAGAAGATTATCCTGAACCCTCTTTCTATCTCTTTTATTTACATGAAGTCTTATTCAGAATTGATCTCTGTGTTTTCTCTGTTCATGGCTGAGTAGTCAACTTGCTTAGTCTAGGGTGTTCGGGTGTTAGATCCGTGAGTTAAACATAGATAAGTGAAACCATTGATTGTCTTCATTCATAACTGTTCTTAATGCTTGCATTAATCTGGCCGCTTAATGTTAGATCCTAGGTTTAACCTGTTCATTAACCGTGTAATAGGTTGCTAGATCTGTTATGAATGAGCCTAGCATCCCTAATCAGCGAAAGTAGATATTAGGGTGTTTGGTGAACCTATCGGACTTGATCTCTATTGCTTGCTGTCGCATCTTGATCCAAACGAGAGTTTAGGTATCAAGATCGATTAGCATAGGGGGCAGTTCCACGACAGTGGGCTGTTCTACTTGAGTGATCCGAGTTCTAGACTTGCTCTTAATTAAACTTGAATAATTGTTTGGCTCACACTTGCTTAACACCCGACCAAACCACCCTAGGCTAGCATTTTAATCATCTGAAATCTTTAATTAATCTTTTTACTTGCTTGTTACGAAATCAACTTTAAAACCCCCATATTGTTTTAGCTTGATATTGACCCCATAAAGATAAAGTGTAATAGTTGGTCTCTGTGGATTCGATCCTA
The DNA here is from genome assembly GCF_000309985.2 of Brassica rapa. Classification (NCBI taxonomy): domain Eukaryota; kingdom Viridiplantae; phylum Streptophyta; class Magnoliopsida; order Brassicales; family Brassicaceae; genus Brassica; species Brassica rapa. Next base: position 7,753,799 of record NC_024804.2, read on the forward strand.
AAGTGCTACATCGACATACCATTCGATTGTGGTAGTGTGCACATTAGGTTATTTGGTGTGCGTATACACGTAATATCAGCAGCCAAGATTTCACTGTAGTCTGGATACACTCTAGAAGGCGTCCCCATGATCGGAAGTTTTAGTCTTTTCTTTCCCTTCGGTTCCTCGCAAGGAACGTTTGCCGCCCAATCGACTGCCAAAACAAAAAGGAGAGGAGAAGAGATATAAAACATGAAAAGATAACGACAGTCAATCGATCGATCGAGAAGGGAGGAAAAATAAAAAAGAAATATGTATATATATAAAGGAGACGAACCATTAGCAACGCGCCTTCGTTGACGACGAATTCTTTTGCGGTCAAAGTCCTTCCACTCTTGGGATCGGAGCACGACGATCTTCGGTAAATCCCTCCGAAAAGCGTCCCAAGGACCAAAGGTGTTTGGATTACCCACTGCAAAAAAAATAATTTGAAGAAAAAGTTAGAATCAACACCACACGAGGAACAGGTCAACACAAAACGATCTACCAATGCTGGTACTCCATAAAACCCGGCGATCGACATCTAGCGGATCAACGAATCTAGCGTCGTCCGCTTTGACATAAAAGTAAGAACGTTGCCATCTCTTAATCTTGATAAGGGGACTGGTAAAGACGTTCAAACCCGACCTCATCTGCACTGAGTAAAGCCCGTTTGGCTTTGGCTGAACTTGTGTTAGTTCCTCGAAGATGCGAACGGTCAACGACACGTCAATCTCTGCCGCCATCACCATTAGCGCAACAGCGATCCTGACCGCCCCGTTCATGAGCTGACTGATGGCGATCCCTCGCCGAAAGCAAAAAGAAGTGATCAATCGAGGAATTGGAAACCACAACCTCGAATCCTCCCCGAAAAATGACTCGTAAACGCAGCAGTATCCGACCGGCGGACTCCATGGACGCTGGTCTGATCTCGGGATCATGAAAGTGACGCCAGACGCTCGGCTCGCTTCCATCAACAAGGAAACCCCTTCCAGAGTAGAATGAGTAGGGGCAACGTCGTCCCAATCCTGCCCCTCTATTCCCCGCGACCGATCGAATGACGGAGCCAGATCTGGAAGTTCTTCAATCGTTCCATCACAGTTGAAACGGAACGGAGTCAGTCGTTCGGTCGGCGAAGGAACAGACCTCCGCGATGATTGCCCCGCAGCCTCGGAGTTGCTCGAGTGCTTCCCGGCGGACCCAACCTTAGCCGGACGAGAGTCGCGCGCAAGGCACTCAACGCCTCCATCACCATCGCTCGCCGCTCGCCGCGGAGTGCTCGCAATCGACCCTAAGACGTCGCCTACCTTTGCTTCCACCAAGCTGCTCTTCAGTTCCAGCCCCCGAATCGACGAATCGAGCAGCCGTGTCGTCGCGATTAACCCTAATCGATGGATCCATCCGTTGAGGAGCGATCGACGGCGCGCGTGGAGGACCCAAGACCGATCGATCGACTGTCTATCGATCGTGAGGAAAGCCTAACCCGATCTCAAACAACGAACCTTCCTCCTCAAAGAACGATCGACCAATTGATCCCGAAGATAAAAAAAAAGGGGGGGCGAAAGAAATAATGGAAATCGCAAGGGAGAGAGGAAGAGAGAAAGTACCTTTGGATTTGAAGAGAAGTGAAGAAATAAGAGATTAAGACCTTATTTATAGCTAAAATAACGGGCTTTGGAGATAATACTGTTATTAGGCCTTTTTGGGCCAAGATTATCACACTCAAAATCCCGCGCCAACGGAGGCGACGCTCCAGATTTCCGCGCGACATGCAGCATAAGAGGCGACCAATCGATAGGCAACGTCCAGACGGTCAATTGATCGCTAAAAAGAATCGTGGAAAAATCACGGTTGTTCGTTGATTGTTGGACCACCCAGGGCGGCGGTCGTCTAAACCGATCAATAAACCCCAACAAGAGACAAGACCGAATCCATTACCCTCAAAACCAATTCATGACATTCCACTACGAAGATCAATGTTTCTTCGCAAGTGGACTGGGGGGGGGGGCTTACTGTTGGAGAGGAATTTAACATTCTCACACAAGGCCGATTGGTTAATGAGATTCGGACCAACTTTATCAGGAGACTAACCGGGATCTAACATGACGATCAGTGTTAGAATCCAAGCTAATTAATTGGGCCTCGCGATCGAGTGGATCAGTCTTGGCCCATCAGGCCATCGCTCGGTCGACTCAACCTCACGATCAAATGACCGACTGGATCAGTATCGGCCCATCAAGCCATCGCTCGGCTGGAAAGCCCATTAAACATCAAATTAAGCCCAAACTGCCAGGGCGAATGAGTGAGAGACATGTAGAGCCTATAAAAGGAGAACGAATGGGAAGAAGAAGGGGATCCGCAAATAGACACTAAGAGATTGACGGCAAGATCTAGGGTTTACGATCAATCGCCTTGCTTAGTGTTTCTGTCGGAGTCTTTCAACAAAGCTCCGACCTTTTCCTTCTTTCCCTAATCTCTTTGTAACCTCGACTGTTTACCTCATATTGTGAATAGAACGTCTTTGTAAGACCCACAGAAACCAAGTTCATTTTACTATCATTCGACCTACCAAACTCGTACTCAACATCTTGTATTACCGCCATGACTCCACCAAAATTGTGCTACCGCACTCGTCAGTTTTTTTGCAGTAGCCTTGGGTAAACGATAGCAAGACATCACATGATTTGGCAAAGCCGTAATCACTGATTTGATGATCACTTCCTTTCCTCCTTTCGTAAAAAACTTAAAAGTCCAACCATTAACCCTATTATTTAGTTGATCCTGTACGAAGACAAAAACTTGTATCTTAGAACCCCCAAGACTTTCCGGCAGTCCTAGATAAGTTCCCATCCCTCCCAAATTATGTATGCCCAAAATATCTCTTAGCTCTTGTCTGACAGATTCTTCGATCTTGTGCCCAAATTGAATTGAAGACTTATCAAAGTTTATTAGTTGACCTGAAGCTATCTCATATTCCTTTAAAATCCTGAGAATGGTGTGACACTCTTCTTTTTGAGCTTTACAAAAAAAGAGACTATCGTCCGCAAAAAGCAAATGTGATATTGAAGGGCATGCTCTGGCCACCTTTATTCCTGTTAATTGTTTCTCCCTCTCCGCCTTCTTAATATTTGCTATCAAAGCCTCGGTGCACATAATAAATAAATAGGGAGATAAAAGATCTCCTTGACGTAAACTCCTTTGTGGCACAATGAGGCCCCGAGGTTGGCCATTTAAAAGGACCCGATATTGAACCGATGATATACACTCTACCATTAGTTTAATCCAATGATCATGAAACCCCATTTTCTGTAGTAATGCCTTAATAAACTCCCATTCTACCCTATCGTAGGCCTTACTCATATCCGTTTTGACTGCCATATACTTTCCTTTACACGCCTCATTTGTCCGTAATCCATGAAACATTTCCTGTGCAATAAGAATATTATCAGAAATCAGCCGTTCTGCCACAAATGCCGATTGCGTTTCTGATACAAGAAAGGGTAGCAATAACTTCAAACGTTGACACAAAACCTTCGAAATAATTTTATACCCTACATTACATAAACTGATAGGTCGCAACTCCGTCATCCTTGTAGGTCTCTCTGTCTTTGGAATCATTCATATATTAGTAATATTTAACCTTGAATCCATTTCTCCAGAAACCAAAAAATCATTCACCATCTCCACCAAATCTCTCTTAATAATATGCCATGAGTGTTGAAAAAAGAGAGCTGTCATGCCATCCGGCCCTGGTGCCTTCTCTGGATGCATCATAAACAGAGCCTCTCTGACCTCATCCTCTGTCGCTATCCTCAATAATCGTTGATTCATCTGTAGAGTTATGCCCGGTGTTACCTCTGAGAGAAAATCATCAAACTCCAATGGAGAAGTTGTAGTAAATAATTCTTCAAAATAATCAACCGCAACTTTCTCTACTCCATTATTCTCTGTAATCCAATTTCCCTCAACATCATATAGCCCTACGATCCTATTACGGACCCTTCGTTGCTTAGTTAAAGCGTGATAGAATTTTGTATTGATGTCTCCAGATGAATACCACATATTTCTACTTTTCTGATGCCAGTACTCCTCTTCGTCCTTGTATGCCTCTTGCAACTTCCTAGACACCTCCATAATATCCTCCTGAGATCTAGTATCATCTGTTTGTACCTCTTCAAGAGCTTTCTGTAAGTCTGATATTTTTTCCTTCCCATAAGGTGGATTATTTTTCCTCTATTTGGCTATTTCATGGCGGCAATTACTAATTTTTGCCACTATACCAGTTCATGTTCCTTCACTATTATCGGACCATCCCATTGTAATTGATTCCAGAAGGCCTTCTTGTCCAACTCATCTCTTATCAAATCTAAACTGCCCTTTTCTCCTGAGAACTTTATCTTCTAAGTAAGCTACCACTGGGCGGTGATCCGATGCCACCAACCCTAAATATTCTGTATACGAACAGGGGAATAGCGTGTGCCACTGCTCATTCGCTAATGCACGATCTAAACGACATCTAACCATTACTGCCCCTTTGCCTTTGCCTCTTCTTCCTTGCCATGACAACTTATTTCCTTTGGCAGGAAACTCCAGTAAACCACAATTCCTTATCATATTGTTAAAAGGAACAAATGAGTTCGCACTTCTCAAAGCTCCACCTTCTTTTTCATGATTTCCTGTGATTTCATTTAAATCACCAATAATAAACCAAGGTTCGGATCGCGAAATTCCATATCTAGTTAAACGTTCCCACACTTGTTCTCGTAGGTCTTGAACTGGATCTCCATACACAAAAGTCATATATACCGTTTTCCCAAGGCCACTGCTTCCACATCTATCATTCGATTACTTGAATATAAAACATTAACATGATACTCATATTGTAATAAAGCACTAGTCCACCACTTCGTCCCACTGAATCCACTGTGACCAGATTATCAAATCCGAAATGAGATTGAAATTTCTGAACAAACTCAAACTCTTGCTTTGTCTCCGATAAAAATAAAAAAATCCGGCTTACGTTTATGCCATATCTCCGTTAAATAACTTATAGTCCACTTACTTCCCATTCCTCGGCAATTCCAACTTAGTGCTCTCTAAAAAATATATAAAAAGGCTCCTTTGAGCTGACTAAATTGGGTGTAATGATACCCTGAATTCTCCAACCCCCATAGTAAATAGGCTCTCCGCCACGTTAATGCCTTCAAGCTTATTAACTTTACTATCTCCCCATCCCATAATAATTTTCCTTGAAACCTCCAAAGAAAACACTTGTGTGTCCCGTGATGAAATTAAAAATTAGAATGGTCTCTAGCCAACAACAAGTTCCTAATCTCCCACCGTCTGTTGTGATTCATTATTCTTCCAAATACCATATAAGATCCCATTGAAACACCTCGAGCGTCCTCCGTAAAGCCTTTCATACGTAACAAAAATATCTGTCTAAAATTATAATTTAATTAAATTATAAAACTCCTGCCCCATATCATGAGCAAGAAAATATTACACCAATTCATAAAATCCATTAAAAGTGATCCTTTGTGGCGTCAATTGGTGACAGCTTGTCCTGTGGGAATACTGTTAAAGGGTGAGGTCCTGGGTTCGAGGCTCACCAACAACCTAATTATGGAGTTAGTGAGAACTTATAATGGAGGGGTTGGGGTCGGTGCGCTGCAGCGCTGTGAGCCTGGGGCCCATGGGCGGGTAGTCCCACGGGGCGGGTTGTCACAAAAAAAGTCGACTTTGTGAGAAGGTTGATTTGGATACATAAAGTGGTCGATAATCACCAGGAAGTTGAATAAATCTTATAAGAGTTGGGAAGAAGAAGTTATCCCACTTTCAAATCAGGTGATTCCAGTTTCCCAGTTTGGGAATAGCATAGCTTTTTCGTCGTTCCAATCAAACTAGGATGAATCACTTTGTGAGAAGCTTGATTTGAATAAATAAAGTAGTGGAGAATCACCAGGAAGTTGAATAAATCTCATAGGAGTTGGGATGACGAAGTTATCCCACTTTCCAATCAGGTGATTCCAGTTTCCCAGTTTGGGAATAGCACAGTTTCATCGTCGTTCCAGTCAAACCAGGATGAATCACTTTGTGAGAAGCTTGATTTGGATACATAAAGTGGTGGAGAATCACCAGGAAGTTAAATAATTCTCATAGGAGTTGGGATGAAGAAGTTATCCCACTTTCAAATCACGTCATTCCAGTTTCCCAGTTTGGGAATAACACAGCTTCATCGTCGTTCCAATCAAACCAGGATGAATCACTTTGTGAGAAGCTTGATTTGGATACATAAAGTGGTGGAGAATCACCAGGAAGTTGAATAAATCTCATAGGAGTTGGCGAAAAGAATTTATCCCACTTTCAAATCAGGTGATTCCAGTTTCCCAGTTTGGGAATAGCACAGCTTCATCGTCGTTCCAATCAAACCAGGATGAATCACTTTGTAAGAAGCTTGATTTGGATACATAAAGTGGTGGAGAATCACCAGGAAGTTGAATAAATCTCATAGGAGTTGGGATGAAGAAGTTATCTCACTTTCAAATCAGGTGATTCCAGTTTCCCAGTTTGGGAATAGCAAAGCTTCATCGTCGTTCCAATCAAACCAGGATGAATCACTTTGTAAGAAGCTTGATTTGGATACATAAAGTGGTGGAGAATCACCAGGAAGTTGAATAAATCTCATAGGAGTTGGCAAGAAGAAGTTATCCCACTTTCAAATCAGGTGATTCCAGTTTCCCAGTTTGGGAATAGCACAAGATCTTCGTCGTTCCAATCAAACCAGGATGAATCACTTTGTGAGAAGCTTGATTTGGATACATAAAGTGTGTGAGAATCACCAGGAAGTTGAATAAATCTCATAGGAGTTGGGATGAAGAAGTTATCCCACTTTCAAATCAGGTGATTCCAGTTTCCCAGTTTGGGAATAGCACAGCTTCATCGTCGTTCCAATCAAACCAGGATGAATCACTTTGTGAGAAGCTTGATTTGGATACATAAAGTGTTGGAGAATCACCAGGAAGTTGAATAAATCTCATAGGAGTTGGCGAAAAGAAGTTATCCCACTTTCAAATCAGGTGATTCCAGTTTTCCAATTTGGGAATAGGACAGCTTCTTTGTCGTTCCAATCAAACCAGGATGAATCACTTTGTGAGAAGGTTGATTTGGATACATAAAGTGGTGGAGAATCACCAGGAAGTTGAATAAATCTCATAAGAGTTGGGAAGAAGAAGTTATCCCACTTTCAAATCAGGTGATTCCAGTTTCCCAGTTTGGGAATAGCACAGCTTTTTCGTCGTTCCAATCAAACCAGGATGAATCACTTTGTGAGAAGCTTGATTTGAATAAATAAAGTAGTGGAGAATCACCAGGAAGTTGAATAAATCTCATAGGAGTTGGGATGAAGAAGTTATCCCACTTTCCAATCAGGTGATTCCAGTTTCCCAGTTTGGGAATAGCACAGTTTCATCGTCGTTCCAGTCAAACCAGGATGAATCACTTTGTGAGAAGCTTGATTTGGATACATAAAGTGGTGGAGAATCACCAGGAAGTTCAATAAATCTCATAGGAGTTGGGATGAAGAAGTTATCCCACTTTCAAATCACGTGATTCCAGTTTCCCAGTTTGGGAATAACACAGCTTCATCGTCGTTCCAATCAAACCAGGATGAATCACTTTGTGAGAAGCTTGATTTGGATACATAAAGTGGTGGAGAATCACCAGGAAGTTGAATAAATCTCATAGGAGTTGGCGAAAAGAATTTATCCAATTTTCAAATCAGGTGATTCCAGTTTCCCAGTTTGGGAATAGCACAGTTTCATCGTCGTTCCAGTCAAACCAGGATGAATCTCTTTTTGAGAAGCTTGATTTGGATACATAAAGTGGTGGAGAATCACCAGGAAGTTGAATAAATCTCATAGGAGTTGGGATGAAGAAGTTATCCCACTTTCAAATCAGGTGATTCCAGTTTCCCAGTTTGGGAATAGCACAGCTTCATCGTCGTTCTAATCAAACCAGGATGAATCACTTTGTAAGAAGCTTGATTTGGATACATAAAGTGGTGGAGAATCACCAGGAAGTTGAATAAATCTCATAGGAGTTGGGATGAAGAAGTTATCTCACTTTCAAATCAGGTGATTCCAGTTTCCCAGTTTGGGAATAGCAAAGCTTCATCGTCGTTCCAATCAAACCAGGATGAATCACTTTGTAAGAAGCTTGATTTGGATACATAAAGTGGTGGAGAATAACCAGGAAGTTGAATAAATCTCATAGGAGTTGGCAAGAAGAAGTTATCCCACTTTCAAATCAGGTGATTCCAGTTTCCCAGTTTGGGAATAGCACAAGATCTTCGTCGTTCCAATCAAACCAGGATGAATCACTTTGTGAGAAGCTTGATTTGGATACATAAAGTGGTGGAGAATCACCAGGAAGTTGAATAAATCTCATAGGAGTTGGGATGAAGAAGTTATCCCACTTTCAAATCAGGTGATTCCAGTTTCCCAGTTTGGGAATAGCACAGCTTCATCGTCGTTCCAATCAAACCAGGATGAATCACTTTGTGAGAAGCTTGATTTGGATACACAAAGTGTTGGAGAATCACCAGGAAGTTGAATAAATCTCATAGGAGTTGGCGAAAAGAAGTTATCCCACTTCCAAATCAGGTGATTCCAGTTTTCCAATTTGGGAATAGCACAGCTTCATCGTCGTTCCAATCAAACCAGGATGAATCACTTTGTGAGAAGCTTGATTTGGATACATAAAGTGGTGGAGAATCACCAGGAAGTTGAATAAATCTCATAGGAGTTGGCGAAAAGAATTTATCCAATTTTCAAATCAGGTGATTCCAGTTTCCCAGTTTGGGAATAGCACAGGATGAATCTCTTTTTGAGAAGCTTGATTTGGATACATAAAGTGGTGGAGAATCACCAGGAAGTTGAATAAATCTCATAGGAGTTGGGATGAAGAAGTTATCCCACTTTCAAATCAGGTGATTCCAGTTTCCCAGTTTGGGAATAGCACAGCTTCATCATCGTTCCAATCAAACCAGGATGAATCACTTTGTTAGAAGCTTGATTTGGATACATAAAGTGGTGGAGAATCACCAGGAAGTTGAATAAATCTCATAGGAGTTTAGATGAAAAAGTTATCTCACTTTCAAATCAGGTGATTCCAGTTTCCCAGTTTGGGAATAGCACAGCTTCATCGTCGTTCCAATCAAGCCAGGATGAATCACTTTGTAAGAAGCTTGATTTGGATACATAAAGTGGTGGAGAATCACCAGGAAGTTGAATAAATCTCATAGGAGTTGGCGAAAAGAAGTTATCCCACTTTCAAATCAGGTGATTCCAGTTTCCCAGTTTGGGAATAGCACAAGATCTTCGTCGTTCCAATCAAACCAGGATGAATCACTTGGTGAGAAGCTTGATTTGGATACATAAAGTGGTGGAGAATCACCAGGAAGTTGAAACAATCTCATAGGAGTTGGGATGAAGAAGTTATCCCACTTTCAAATAACGTGATTCCAGTTTCCCAGTTTGGGAATTGCACAGCTTCTTCATCGTTCAATTCAATCCAGGATGAATCACTTTGTGAGAAGATTTATTTTGGATACATAAAGTGGTGGAGAATCACCAGGAAGTTGAATAAATCTCATAGGAGTTGGCAAGAAGAAGTTATCCCACTCTCAAATCAAGTGATTCCAGTTTTCCAGTTTGGGAATAGCACAGCTTCTTCGTCGTTCCAATCAAACCAGGATGAATCACTTTGTGACAAGCTTGATTTGGATACATAAAGTGGTGGAGAATCACCAGGAAGTTGAATAAATCTCATAGGAGTTGGGATGAAGAAGTTATCCCACTTTCAAATCAGGTGATTCCAGTTTCCCAGTTTGGGAATAGCACAGCTTTTTCGTCGTTCCAATCAAACCAGGATGAATCACTTTGTGAGAAGCTTGATTTGAATACATAAAGTGGTGGAGAATCACCAGGAAGTTGAATAAATCTCATAGGAGTTGGCAAGAAGAAGTTATCCCACTTTCAAATCAGGTGATTCCAGTTTCCCAGTTTGGGAATAGCACAGCTTCTTCGTCGTTCCAATCAAACCAGGATGAATCACTTTGTGAGAAGCTTGATTTGGATACATAAAGTGGTGGAGAATCACCAGGACGTTGAATAAATCTCATAGGAGTTGGGATGAAGAAGTTATCCCACTTTCAAATCAGGTGATTCCAGTTTCCCAGTTTGGGAATAGCACAGCTTCTTCGTCGTTCCAATCAAACCAGGATGAATCACTTTGTGAGAAGCTTGATTTGGATACATAAAGTGGTGGAGAATCACACCAGGAAGTTGAATAAATCTCATAGGAGTTGGCGAAAAGAAGTTATCCCACTTTCAAATCAGGTGATTCCAGTTTTCCCAATTTGGGAATAGGACAGCTTCTTCGTCGTTCCAATCAAACCAGGATGAATCACTTTGTGAGAAGTTGATTTGGATACATAAAGTGGTGGAGAATCACCAGGAAGTTGAATAAATCTCATAGGAGTTGGGAAGAAGAAGTTTATCCCACTTTCAAATCAGGTGATTCCAGTTTCCCAGTTGGGGAATAGCACAGCTTTTTCGTCGTTCCAATCAAACCAGGATGAATCACTTTGTGAGAAGCTTGATTTGGATACATAAAGTGGTGGAGAATCACCAGGAAGTTGAATAAATCTCATAGGAGTTGGGGATGAAGAAGTTATCCCACTTTCAAATCAGGTGATTCCAGTTTCCCAGTTTGGGAATAGCACAGCTTCTTCGTCGTTCCAATCAAACCAGGATGAATCACTTTGTGAGAAGCTTGATTTGGATACATAAAGTGGTGGGAGAATCACCAGGAAGTTGAATAAATCTCATAGGAGTTGGGATGAAGAAGTTATCCCACTTTCAAATCAGGTGATTCCAGTTTCCCAGTTTGGGAATAGCACAGCTTCTTCGTCGTTCCAATCAAACCAGGATGAATCACTTTGTGAGAAGCTTGATTTGGATACATAAGTGGTGGAGAATCACCAGGAAGTTGAATAAATCTCATAGGAGTTGGGATGAAGAGTTATCCCACTTTCAAAAAGGTGATTCCAGTTTCCCAGTTTGGGAATAGCACAGCTTCATCGTCGTTCCAATCAAACCAGGATGAATCACTTTGTGAGAAGCTTATTTGGATACATAAATGGTGGAGAATCACCAGGAAGTTGAATAAATCTCATAGGAGTTGGATGAAGAATTTATCCCACTTTCAAATCAGGTCATTCCAGTTTCCCAGTTTGGGAATAGGACAGCTTCATCGTCGTTCCAATCAAAACAGGATGAATCACTTTGTGAAAAGCTTGATTAGGATACATAAAGTGGTGGATAATCACCAGGAAGTTGAATAAATCTCATAGGATTGGCATGAAGAAGTTATCCCACATTCAAATAAGGTGATTCCAGTTTCTCAGTTTGGGAATAGGATAGCTTCATCGTCGTTCCAATCAAAACAGGATGAATCACTTTGTGAAAAGCTTGATTAGGATACATAAAGTGGTGGATAATCACCAGGAAGTTGAATAAATCTCATAGGATTGGCATGAAGAAGTTATCCCACTCTCAAATCAAGTGATTCCAGTTTCCAAGTTTGGGAATAACACAGCTTCTTCGTCGTTCTAATCAAACCAGGATGAATCACTTGGTGAGAAGCTTGATGTGGGTACATAAAGTGGTGGAGAATCACCAGGAAGTTGAATAAATCTCATAGGAGTTGGGATGAAGAAGTTATCCACTTTCAAATCAGGTGATTCCAGTTTCCCAGTTTGGGAATAGCACAGCTTCTTCGTCGTTCCAATCAAACCAGGATGAATCACTTTGTGAGAAGCTTGATTTGGATACATAAGTGGTGGAGAATCACCAGGAAGTTGAATAAAATCTCATAGGAGTTGGGAAAAGAAGTTATCCCACTTTCAAATCAGGTGATTCCAGTTTCCAGTTTGGGAATAGCCACAGCTTCTCGTCGTTCAATCAAACCAGGATGAATCACTTTGTGAGAAGCTTGATTTGGATACATAAAGTGGTGGAGAATCACCAGGAAGTTGAATAAATCTCATAGGGGGTTCGCGAAAAGAATTTATCCCACTTTCAAATCAGGTGATTCAGTTTCCCAGTTTGGGAATAGCACAGCTTCATCGTCGTTCCAATCAAACCAGGATGAATCACTTTGTGAGAAGCTTGATTTGGATACATAAAGTGGTGGAGAATCACCAGGAAGTTGAATATAAACTCATAGGAGTTTGGAGCTGAAGAAGTTATCCCACTTTCAAATCAGGTGATTCCTTTCCCAGTTTGGGAATAGCACAGCTTCTTCGTCGTTCCAATCAAACCAGGATGAATCACTTTGTGAGAAGCTTGATTTGGATACATAAAGTGGTGGAGAATCACCAGGAAGTTGAATAAATCTCATAGGAGTTGGATGAAGAAGTATCCCACTTTCAAATCAGGTGATTCCAGTTTCCAGTTTGGGAATAGCACAGCTTCATCGTCGTTCCAATCAAACCAGGATGAATCACTTTGTGAGAAGCTTGATTTGGATACATAAAGTGGTGGAGAATCACCAGGAAGTTGAATAAATCTCATAGGAGTTGGCAAGAAGAAGTTATCCCACTTTCAAATCAGTGATTCCAGTTTCCCAGTTTGGGAATAGCACAGTCTTCGTCGTTCCAATCAAACCAGGATGAATCACTTTGTGAGAAGCTTGATTTGGATACATAAAGTGGTGGAGAATCACCAGGAAGTTGAATAAATCTCATAGGAGTTGGGATGAAGAAGTTATCCCACTTTCAAATCAGGTGATTCCAGTTTCCCAGTTTGGGAATAGCACAAGCTTCATCGTCGTTCCAATCAAACCAGGATGAATCACTTTGTGAGAAGCTTGATTTGGATACATAAAGTGTGGAGAATCACCAGGAAGTTGAATAAATCTCATAGGATGTTGGCAAAAGAAGTTATCCCACTTCAAATCAGGTGATTCCAGTTTCCAGTTTGGGAATAGCACAGCTTCTTCGTCGTTCCAATCAAACCAGGCTGAATCACTTTTG